>NW_027259265.1:25000-30000 GCF_045791955.1 Oncorhynchus clarkii lewisi | reverse complement strand
GGAGATGAAGTGACTAAGAACATATAAAGGGTATATTAATGTGACTCTGTGGGCAGGGTGTGTGTGTTTTATGGGCGCTGAGAGGGGTTCAAAGTGCTAACGTGACTGGGACCACTTGAGAGGGAGGGCAAAGCACGGTAGGCTGAACAGGTGCAGAGAGGAGTTCACAACCACTAAAAGAGATGAAGTCACTGGCGGGTTTCCTTCTCTCTCTCTCTCACACGCACGCACGCACGCACGCACACACGCACGCACACACGCACACACACACACACACACACACACACACACACACACACACACACACACACACACACACACACACACACACACACACACACACACACACTTCGTTCCCACCTGAGAAGTTAATGTAGATGACTGTGGGCCTGTGTGACTGAATCAGCTGGGCTCACAAATCAAACTTCACATGGGGTTCGCCAGAGAGGTCTAGTGTATTGTACGGAGTGTGTATGTGTATATGCATGCAAGTGTGTGTGTGTGTGTGCTCGCAAGAGATAAGTATGCATGCTTTTGTATGTAAGAGATGAGCAAGAGAGAGAGAGAAATACTCCACTGCCCACTTCTGCCCACTGCCAGTCTTCAGGGGGAGACCAAACACTTCCTTTCCCACCACGTCAGCTTTGACCTTCCCCACTAGTCCACACACACCTGTCCCTGTCTTCTATTCCAACAGGAACACCATGGCTGAAACAGGCCTGTATCAGTGTATCGAGTGGAGGACTGTTTCTGACTGCTGTCTCTCTAGGAGTCCCTGTACTGTGGATCTGTTTCAGACAAGGCATAGGGCTGCCTACAGGGCTAATGATGCTGGGACCACTGAGACTGGAGAGGTGTCTCTTCTATCAGTTCACATCTCACACACACAGTCCTACAGCCCCCAACGCACCACTGACACTCACACTCACCAAGAGCAGTGGGGACCAACAGGCCCCGTTGTTGACATTTACTCACTTTCTCTCAAATGATTGTCTCTTTACTTTTACTCTTTACTTTCTCTCTTTCCCTCTCCCTCTCTCCCTCCCTCCCTCTCTCCCTCCTTCCCCCTCTCTCATTCTCTCCTTCCCTTCTTCCCCCTCTCTCATTCTCTCCTTCCCTCCTTCCCCCTCTCCCACCCTCCATCTCTTTCTGTCTCCCTCCCTCTCTCCCTCCCCGTCTCTCTCCCTCCCCCTCTCTCATTCTCTCCTTCCCTCCTTCCACCTCTCCCACCCTCCATCTCTTTCTGTCTCTCTCCCTCTCTCCCTCCCCATCTTTCTCCCTCCCCCTCTCTCATTCTCTCCTTCCCTCCTTCCCCCTCTCTCATTCTCTCCTTCCCTCCTTCCCCCTCTCCCGCCCTCCATCTCTTTCTGTCTCCCTCCCTCTCTCCCTCCCCGTCTCTCTCCCTCCCCCTCTCTCATTCTCTCCTTCCCTCCTTCCCCCTCTCCCATCTCTTTCTGTCTCCCTCCCTCTCTCCCTCCCCGTCTTTCTCCCTCCCCCTCTCTCATTCTCTCCTTCCCTCCCTCCCCCTCTCTCATTCTCTCCTTCCCTCCTTCCCCCTCTCCCACCCTCCATCTCTTTCTGTCTCCCTCCCTCTCTCCCTCCCCGTCTTTCTCCCTCCCCCTCTCTCATTCTCTCCTTCCCTCTCTCCCACCCTCCATCTCATTCTGTCTCTCTCCCTCTCTCCCTCCCCATCTTTCTCCCTCCCCCTCTCTCATTCTCTCCTTCCCTCCTTCCCCCTCTCCCACCCTCCATATCTTTCTGTCTCCCTCCCTCTCTCCCTCGCCGTCTTTCTCCTTCCCCCTCTCTCCCTTCCCTCCTCCCTCTCCATTTCCCCTCTCTCTCTCTCTCCCTCTCTCCCCCTCTCCATTTCCCCCCTCTCTCGCTCCCTCCCTCCCTTCCTCCTCCCACCCCCCTCCATTTCCCCCCCTCTCTCGCTCTCTCCCTCCCTTCCCCCCTCCCTCTCCATTTCCCCCCCTCTCTTGCTCACTTCCTCCTCTCCACCTCTCTGCTGACTCTGAGTCTATCTGAGAGGATCTGATCAAAGAGAGAGGCCAGTGTCTGATGCTTCTCTCCCAGGGGATGCCCTGACCAAAGGAGGGGACACATCAGGAGTGTGTGTGTGTGTGTGTGTGTGTGTGTGTGTGTGTGTGTGTGTGTGTGTGTGTGTGTGTGTGTGTGTGTGTGTGTGTGTGTGTGTGTGTGTGTGTGTGTGTGTGTGTGTGTGTGTGTGAGAGAGAGAGAGATTCAGCAATAAAGTCCCCCTTCAACACGAATGACTCTCTCCTGAATGCATGGGAGCACGGTGAACAACTGCAGTGTTATTTAGGCAACACAAATGACGTATCAAACATTCCGTGAGCCCACCGGCGGTACATTGAATGGGCCTATTTCCCTGTGAACCTTTGACTGAGGTGCCTGGTTGTGTTTTAATAAGTGGAAAACCTGTGTGCTAAGGACCGCCCACAGAGAGCACATACTGTAGCAGGACCACACCGCTTTTATGGACAATAACTTTCCTTTCCTGAACTATAGAGAAATGCAGCGGGCTTCAAATGTCTGCTTTTTTCTGCTGTGTTTTATAGCGATGCTTTTCGCTGGGCTCGATCCGTTGGCAAAATTAATGGCGATTACATTTTATGAAATCAAAGGTATTTAATGAAATCTGTTTGCGATAGCTTGAGCGATAATGACCGAATTGAAGAATTGATAGAATGTGTTGGTCAGAACCATATTAAATAACACAAGTCACAATTAAATGATTCACCTTGAAAAATGAAAATAATAGATTTTCAGGTAATCATTTAAAATAATCATTCCCTATCAGTCTTAGAAAAATCATTTAACGTGTACAACACTCTACTCCTACTACTACAGTAATTACATATTGAACTCTTTGCGTTTCCAAATATACAGCAAGGGTTGGGCAGATGAACAAAACAAACCTACTCTGAACACCCTTTCTCACAATAACCATCAGAGAAAAGAAGCTCCAAACCATGCAGATGAATGGAGCTAGGAGGAAGGATGTGTGTGTTTACATGTACAGTCATTCTGGGAGGCGCTGGTCCGGTCGGCATCAATCACTGAGAACACGACAAGAAAATAAGCAAAGCTAAACTGCCAAGAGGGGGGAGAGAGAGAGAGAGAGAGAGAGAGAGAGAGAGAGAGAGAGTAAGAGAGAGAAGAGAGAAAGAGAGAAAGAAAGAGAGAGAGAGAGAGAGAGAGAGAGAGAGAGAGAGAGAGAGAGAGAGAGAGAGAGAGAGAGAGAGAGAGAGAGAGAGAGAGAGAGAGAGAGGAGGGAGAGTGGCAGAGAGAGGGAGAGAGGGAGAAAGAAAGAGTAAGAGAGAGTAAGAGAGAAAGAGAGAGAGAGAGAGAGAGAGAGAGAGAGAGAGAGAGAGAGAGAGGGGGAGGGAGGGAGAGTGGCAGAGAGAGGGAGAGAGGGAGAAAGAAAGAGTAAGAGAGAGTAAGAGAGAGAGAGAGTTAGAGGGAGAGAAAGAGAAGTGGACAGATAGAATGCGAGACAGAGAGAGAGAGAGAGAAAGAGAGAGAGAGAGAGAATAAGTGGACAGAGAGAATGAGAGCAAGAGAGAAACCCAACATATTGTGGTTAGGGGGGGCCACGCATCCCCGGGTGTTGCGGCCTCACTGGGAGTGTGAACAAGTGTGGCGGTCACACACTCAGTTACTCAATACACACACACACACACATTTGTAAACACAATCACTCTCTTCCTGGGCGGCCGACCACATCTTCATTATGACAATATATATTTGTAACACACACACACACACACAGCCCCCTGGGTTACCCTGTATGACACACCCCCTTCTTCGCCAACAGTGAGGACATGTAGAGAGTTGCCAGCAGAGCCTGCATGTAAACAGTGAGATTAGCTGAGTTAACAGTGACGCATTAGATTTTGTCTACAGGGGAATAGAGCTAGCAGTGTAAACAGTTTAGAAAGGGAACTACGGCCGTGTGTGTTTACCATGTGGTCTTTGGCTTTCTGATGGGTCATCTCTGATTGAAATGCTTCTAACAAATAGACAGTTGCATGTGTCCATATATAGGCCCACTAACACACACACACACACACACACACACACACACACACACACACACACACACACACACACACACACACACACACACACACACACACACACGACAAACAATCTTGATTTGTGTGTGTATCCTGATATGCCTCTTTTCCCAGTCCACAGTCGTGTGAGAATATCTTGTTTCCTTAAGCCTGAAAATCAAAGTTTTTTACATTCGCTCTAAAGAGCCAGATTGCACAAAACTAACGGCCAAAACAACAAAATTGTCCTCTTTGGAGTAAGCAAGTGTGACAAGCAGTCGCCGTGCTTGAATGCTCTTTAGGTGTACAGCGCGTACCGCTAAATCTTTAATGCTCGCCCGCGTCTCTCTGCAAATGTAGCGGAGAAATCTGTGTCGCTGCGTTGACAAAATAACTAAAGTGGGTTGGGGGAATAAATGTTTTGTGGGGGCCACATTTTGCGCTTGATCTGAAAGCATTTCCAAGTCTGGTTGTTGGGTTGAAAAAAATGAGAAACAAGGCAGGAAAACAGTAGATTTGTCACACACACACGCTAGGCTACGGCTAATGACTCATCTCTTCAAAATGGCCCCTGTGTTCTGTAGTGCTGTGAATTACTCTGGCATTGTAGCTACACACTAAATCAATTACCTTCCCCTCTAGTCAGAGCCACAACCTGGGTAGAGAGGAGACTACCCTGTAGTCAGAGTCACAGTCTGGGTAGAGAGGAGACTACCCTGCAGTCAGAACCACAGTCTGGGTAGAGAGGAGACTACCCTGTAGTCAGAACCACAACCTGGGTGTTGAGGAGACTACCCTGTAGTCAGAACCACAACCTGGGTAGAGAGGAGACTACCCTGTAGTCAGAACCACAACCTGGGTAGAGAGGAGACTACCCTGTAGCCAGAGTCACAGTCTGGGTGTTGAGGAGACTACCCT
>NW_027259265.1:0-20000 GCF_045791955.1 Oncorhynchus clarkii lewisi | reverse complement strand
ATTCTTGAGGTATATACATTTAATACAAATGATAATATGGTATTTGATAAAAGAGCAGGTCAGATACTAACCACTGCAGGTAGTTGAACATTTAAATGACCACCTAGACCTAAACTGCCTCAAAACAAAACATTGATGTCTTCATTTTGCAGTACTCCTCTCCTCTCAGCGGGCATGCTAGCATGGCTGTTTAAGCATCCTGAAACATTGCTTACAGACATTACGCTGTCATAAGAGAGATAGGGAGGGAGGTAGAGAGAAGGAGTGAAGAGGAGGTAGAGAAAGCGTGTCCTGATTGATGCGGTTTGATTCAATTTCCAACGTGTGGAGACATTTCAGAGCCCGCGGGCTCCGGTGTCTTCACAGGACAGACAGAGAGAGAGAGAGAGAGAGAGAGAGAGAGAGAGAGAGAGAGAGAGAGACATCGTTAACACTGTGAAATGTCTTTATTCTTTTGGAACGTCTGTGAGTGTAATGTTTACTGTAATGTTTACTGTAATGTTTACTGTTCATTTTTATTGATTACTTCACTTTTTTTTATTATCTACTTCACTTTGGCAATGTTAACATATGTTTCCCATGCCAATGAAGCCCTTGAATTGAATTGGAGGGACAGAGACACAGAGAGAGAGAAACACAGAGAGAGAGAGAGAGAGAGAGAGAGACAGAGACAGAGACAGAGGCATAGAGCGAGGCATAGAGAGAGAGCGAGAGAGAGCAACATTGGCATAGAGAGAGACATAGGCATAGAGAGGCATAGAGAGAGAGCGAGAGAGAGCAACATTGGCATAGAGAGAGACATAGGCATAGAGAGGCATAGAGAGAGAGAGAGAGACTGAGAGAGACAGAAAGAGAGACAGAGAGACAGAGAGAGAGAGAGACAGAGGCATAGGCATAGACATAGAGAGAGAGAGAGAGAGAGCAAGGAAGGGGAGGAAAAAAGAAACAGCTGTGCTCCAGTTTGAGATGTGCCTTTCAACATTAAAGGGTGCTGATGTTAAACTTACTGTAAATCTCCCCTAAAAGACCCACTTAATTGTCTTGAAAGAAGAGAGAGAGAGAGGGAGAGAGAGAGAGAGAGGAGAAGGGAAAAAACAATGCTACCTTCAAACATTTGCTGGGTGCTTTTACATTTCCCCCCCCCCCCCCCTGTCATTCTCTCCCTCTATCTTTTTAAAAGGTGACTTCAGAGGATTGCGTTCTATTCTGCGAGGGATAAGGGATAAGGAAGGGCGGATCAGGGTGCTTGTCTGTCTGTCTGAGAGGACTAAGTGAGAGACGGGAAGTAAGTAAGGAACTCAAACTGTTATGATCGTTTGATAGTTGATGCTGTGGCTGTCACTTCCTGTTACCATGTTGCTGTTCCATTATAGCTTCATAAAGGCTTTTTTTATGCTTTAGTTCCAACCAAAATATTGGCAGATGAATTTGCAAAGTGAAATATATCAAACATTTTGTTTTAGAAAAGTAGATATCTACAATAGTCTTCTTCAATGAATCATAAAATGATCAGAGATACAAAACCATCTACTCTGACACATAACAATAACAGCTGCATTGACTGATGCATTTAACACACACCCCCGTTGCCCGAAAAAAAGAAGGAAAAAAACTGCCCTAACTGTCATTAACGTAACATGGCTATTGGCTGATGGGTGGAGGTGAGCGGTGTCAGTCATCCCCCTCTCTCCCTCCCTCCCTCTCTGATGGTGTGTCTGCCCTGGGGGGTGGATGGTTGGGGCTGGGGCCGGGCCAGTCACTGCTCCGTCACCACGCCTCACAGCCCTTAATGCCATTCCTGTCACGACAAGACTGGGAGCAGAGAACACAGCAGAGTAGAGAGGAGCAAACCTACAGGCACCACACCTCACCCCACTACTGACTGACTGACTGACTCCAACTAGGCTAACTAACAACTACTGCTGAGGTACTGATATAGAACACATAATAATGACAAAACAACTTCTCACACAAAAACCTATAGGACTAGGCTAACTCTAGGACTAGGCTATCTCTAGGACTAGGCTAACTCTAGGACTGGGCTATCTCTAGGACTAGGCTATCTCTAGGACTAGGCTAACTCTAGGACTAGGCTAACTCTAGGACTAGGCTAACTCTAGGACTAGGCTATCTCTAGGACTAGGCTAACTCTAGGACTAGGCTATCTCTAGGACTGGGCTATCTCTAGGACTAGGCTAACTCTAGGACTAGGCTAACTCTAGGACTAGGCTATCTATAGGACTAGGCTATCTCTAGGACTAGGCTATCTCTAGGACTAGGCTAACTCTCGGACTAGGCTATCTCTAGGACTAGGCTATCTCTAGGACTAGGCTATCTCTAGGACTAGGCTATCTATAGGACTAGGCTATCTATAGGACTAGGCTAACTCTAGGACTAGGCTAACTCTAGGACTAGGCTATCTATAGGACTAGGCTAACTCTAGGACTAGGCTATGTATAGGACTAGGCTATGTATAGGACTAGTCTATCTCTAGGACTAGGCTAACTCTAGGACTAGGCTATCTATAGGACTAGGCTAACTATAGGACTAGGCTAACTCTAGGACTAAGCTATCTCTACGACTAGGCTAACTCTACGACTAGGCTATCTCTAGGACTAGGCTATCTCTAGGACTAGGCTAACTCTAGGACTAGGCTAACTCTAGGACTAGGCTATCTCTAGGACTAGGCTATCTATAGGACTAGGCTAACTCTCGGACTAGGCTATCTATAGGACTAGGCTATCTCTAGGACTAGGCTATCTCTAGGACTAGGCTATCTCTAGGACTAGGCTATCTATAGGACTAGGCTAACTCTAGGACTAGGCTAACTCTAGGACTAGGCTATCTATAGGACTAGGCTAACTCTAGGACTAGGCTATGTATAGGACTAGTCTATGTATAGGACTAGTCTATCTCTAGGACTAGGCTAACTCTAGGACTAGGCTATCTATAGGACTAGGCTAACTCTAGGACTAGGCTAACTCTAGGACTAAGCTATCTCTACGACTAGGCTAACTCTACGACTAGGCTATCTCTAGGACTAGGCTATCTCTAGGACTAGGCTAACTCTAGGACTAGGCTATCTATAGGACTAGGCTATCTATAGGACTAGGCTATCTATAGGACTAGGCTAACTCTAGGACTAGGCTATCTATAGGACTAGGCTGTCTATAGGACTAGGCTATCTATAGGACTAGGCTATCTATAGGACTAGGCTAAATCTAGGACTAGGCTAACTCTAGGACTAGGCTATCTATAGGACTAGGCTAACTCTAGGACTAGGCTATGTATAGGACTAGGCTATGTATAGGACTAGGCTATCTCTAGGACTAGGCTAACTCTAGGACTAGGCTATCTATAGGACTAGGCTAACTCTAGGACTAGGCTAACTCTAGGACTAGGCTAACTCTAGGACTAGGCTATCTATAGGACTAGGCTAACTCTAGGACTAGGCTATCAAAAGAACTAGGCTAACTCTAGGTCTAGGCTAACTCTAGGACTAGGCTAACTATAGGACTAGGCTAACTCTAGGACTAGGCTAACTCTAGGACTTGGCTAACTCTAGAACAAGGCTATATATAGGACTAGGCTAACTCTAGGACTAGGCTAACTCTAGGACTAGGCTATCTATAGGACTAGGCTATCTATAGGACTAGACTAACTCTAGGACTAGGCTAACTATAGGACTAGGCTAACTATAGGACTAGGCTCTCTATAGGACTAGACTAACTCTAGGACTAGGCTAACTATAGGACTAGGCTAACTCTAGGACTAGGCTATCTATAGGACTAGACTAACTCTAGGACTAGGCTAACTCTAGGACTAGGCTCTCTATAGGACTAGGCTAACTCTAGGACTAGGCTCTCTATAGGACTAGGCTAACTATAGGACTAGGCTAACTATAGGACTAGGAGAACTCTAGGACTAGGCTAACTATAGGACTAGACTAACTATAGGACTAGACTAACTCTAGGACTAGGCTAACTATAGGACTAGGCTAACTATAGGACTAGACTAACTCTAGGACTAGGCTAACTATAGGACTAGGCAAACTATAGGACTAGACTAACTCTAGGACTAGGCTAACTATAGGACTAGACTAACTCTAGGACTAGGCTAACTATAGGACTAGACTAACTACAGGACTGACAAACATACAGGTACATACACACTACAGAGGAAAAACAGAGAAAGGGGGAGGGAGAAAAAGAGAGAGAGTCTCTCTTCTGGAAAATTATCTAAGCTGATTTCAGCCCAATCTGTCTGTCTCTGGAGGGGAGGGGGGAGTGTGTGGGTGACATTGCCAATCAGCACACACACACACACACACACACACACACACACACACACACAAACTCATAACCCCTGAAGACACTTTTCCTCCGAAAATGACGTCATGCACGGCCAACGAGCTCCCCATCCCCAATTTCCTTAATGCGTTATTAGGAAGGCATGAATTACCAAGCCATGTGCTTTTGGTTTGCCTGTCTGATTGTTTGGCCTTGCTACACGGCGATGGTGGTATCAAGTCAACCACTCTGTTACTGGTAGCAGAGCAGAGGCTAGGACAGGGCAGTGTGTGTCATGCGTGTGTTTGTATGTGTGTGTGTGTGTGTATATGTAAAAGTCTGTCCTTGCGTTCTTAAATCTGTGCGTGTTTGCGTGCGTGTGTGGGTGCAATAGAGAGAACAAAAGATAGAAATGAAGGGAGGGAGGGAGGGAGGGAGGGAGGGAGGGAGGGAGGGGAAGGAGAAAGTTAATGTCAGGATGTGCCCCATAATGAACACAGCTCTAGTGGGAGCTTCCCCTGGCAGTTAGAGGCTAGAGGAGGCTGATTGGGGATAATTGGCTAGCCTTCACTAGCGGTTAGCATCCAGGCATGGAGAACTGAGGGGGCAAGGGCAGGCAGGGGGAGAGGGGAGGGGGATGAGGTGAGGGAGAGATGCCCCTCCTGGTCATGGGACCAGATCAGACATCAGACAAATCCTTAACCTCAACCTGCCTCTATTCTGGTGGTAAAGACAAAACTAGTTGCTGTCTCCCAATGTCTCAACAACCGTCTCTTTTTAACTAAATACATTTCCAATACATTTGAGTGATTTAGCTAGCACACTTATTCAGAGTCAGTGCATTGAACTGTGGTAGATAAAACAACCACTAATCACAGCCATTACAAAGTGAAACCTTCTTCAGAAGAGTAGCAGCCTTGTACTATTCCTATCAAACTACAGTACTTGAAGCACGCTTCAAAGTCGAATGCAGAGTTGAAGGACATCCATAGAGTTAGATAGAGGACTCTAGATGGATATAGTCTCAGTTAACCCAGAACTAAAGTCACATGTAATTGGTCAGCTGCTCAGTTAACCCAGAATTAAAGTCTCATGTAATTGGTCAGCTGCTCAGTTAACCCAGAACTAAAGTCTCATGTAAGTGGTCAGCTGCTCAGTTAACCCAGAACTAAAGTCTCATGTAATTGGTCAGCTGCTCGATTAAGTTCTGTGTCCATACGTGTTAAGAGAAGAGATGTTAAAACAAGGAGCGGAACCAGAACGAGGATCGGAACCGGAACGAGGAGCAGAACCAGAACGAGGAGCGGAACTGAAACCAGAACGAGGAGCGGAACCAGAACGAGGATCGGAACCGGAACGAGGAGCAGAACCAGAACGAGGAGCGGAACCGGAACCGGAACGAGGAGCGGAACCAGAACGAGGAGCGGAACCAGAACGAAGAGTGGAACCAGAACGAAGAGCTCTACCCTCTCTCTTTGCAAGTTACAGGCAAGTCAATGGGCCAAATGTCCCCTCCCCTTCCAAAATGCGAAAGATGCTAACACCTGCGAAATAGTGATTTGTTGAAATAACCATTGAGGAAAAACCCAACACTGGAATTAATACTGCTTGTTATCTCACGCATGCCATTGTATCATGACAGATCAACGGTACCATTTATGTTTAAGTAGATGGATATAACCGTTTTAGCATGGACATAGTCATACAAAGATGAGTCCTCTATCTAACTCTATGGGGACAACATGACTGTGGGACAGCTCCAGTCTGCTGTGTAAATACAGTGGTGTTTCCTCTGCCTGGTACCTGCTGAGACAATAACACTGGCTAATTGGGACACAATGGAGGAGCTATGAACTGCTTGTTTAACCTATTGAGCTGTACTGTTACAGTACTAAACTCTGTGCACTGGTCTTTTATACACTTTCACTCGCACGCACGCACGCACGCACGCACGCACGCACGCACGCACACACACACACACACACACACACACACACACACACACACACACACACACACACACACACACACACACACACACACACACACACACACACACACACACACACACACACACACACACACACTCTCCTTTCCCAATCTGATTCAGGTATTAATCAGTATGTACTCAAGACATAACACTGTGCCATGTATTACATAAATTGATTAGTGTAGGAGTCATTCTCACTCGTTCCTGCATAGCAGAGGGAAAGGGTTCAGAGATGTGCAAACTTGCATTTCTCTGATGGTTCCTTTTATTCTACCATTCATCACCAACTTAAAAGCAGAGCTGGAATATATAGGAGGAGAGGAGAGGAGGAGGAGGAGGAGGAGGAGGAGAGGAGAGGAGAGGAGAGGAGAGGAGAGGAGAGGAGAGGAGAGGAGAGGAGAGGAGAGGAGAGGAGAGGGAGGAGAGGAGAGGAGAGCTTCATATGCAAGCTAGAGCTCATAAAACAGAGCACACACTACAACAGCAGGGCACGCACACACACCCACGCACGCATGCACGCACGCACGCACACACACGCACTCACGCACTCACGCACACACACACTCACGCACTCACTCACGCACACACGCACACACGCACACACGCACTCACGCACACACGCACTCACGCACACACACACACGCACATATGCACACACACACGCGCACTCGCACTCACACACGCCCACATGCACTCACGCACACACGCACACATGCACTCACGCACACACGCACACACACGCACACACATGCGCGGCAGGTAGCCCAGTGGTTTGAGCGTTGGGCCAGTAACCAAAATGTTGCTAGTTGGAATCCCGAGCCGTCAAGGTGAAAAATCTGTCGATGTGCCCTTGAGCAAAGCACTTAACCCTAATTGCTTCATGGTCACCGTAGATAATTAGCCGAGACCCCAATCTCCGGGGTGTCTCAGGGAGACCTGGATATGAAGAAAAAAAAAGATTTCCAATTCGCCTAATGCATATTAATACACACTTGTCATGTGTGAAACAGGACAAATATAAGCACCCACACACTTACAGGAGAGATAACATCGGATACACCCAACACTGAAAGACCTCTCAGTTTGCATATCCTTCAGAACGTGACTCTGGCCTGGCTGTACAGGAGACCCTACCAGTATAGTCCTACACTCAAAACAATGTTTCTCCTCAGAAATTAGTAGTAGAAACACATTACAAAGTAAAGCTTTCAAAGCAGCCCATTGGTTATTCTTGGATGTTGTTCTCCTCTTTCAGGCCTGATTGGCAGGACAGCCACAGAGGTAAAGGCCTGATTGGCAGGACAGCCACAGAGGTAAAGGCCTGATTGGCAGGACAGTCACAGAGGTAAAGGCCTGATTGGCAGGACAGCCACAGAGGTAAAGGCCTGATTGGCAGGACAGTCACAGAGGTAAAGGCCTGATTGGCAGGACAGCCACAGAGGTAAAGGCCTGATTGGCAGGACAGTCACAGAGGTAAAGGCCTGATTGGCAGGACAGCCACAGAGGTAAAGGCCTGATTGGCAGGACAGTCACAGAGGTAAAGGCCTGATTGGCAGGACAGCCACAGAGGTAAAGGCCTGATTGGCAGGACAGCCACAGAGGTAAAGGCCTGATTGGCAGGACAGCCACAGAGTTAAAGGCCTGATTGGCAGGACAGTCACAGAGGTAAATGCCTGATTGGCAGGACAGTCACAGAGGTAAAGGTCTGATTGGCAGGACAGTCACAGAGGTAAAGGCCTGATTGGCAGGACAGTCACAGAGGTAAAGGCCTGATTGGCCAGACAGTCACAGAGGTAAAGGCCTGATTGGCAGGACAGCCACAGAGGTAAAGGCCTGATTGGCCATACACTCACAGAGGTAAAGGCCTGATTGGCCAGACAGTCACAGAGGTAAAGGTCACAGAGCTGCTGGAACAACAGAGAGAGAGAGCACAACGGTGTAGCTGCAATCAGGAGGGTTCACAAGGGGCTTCCTCCTCTGTCTCCGCTCCCTGTACACTCAGCCCAACCCAGCCCCAGTCCAGCCCTGGCCCCCTGTTGAAAAATACAGGTCAGCAGCTATGTGGCCCCCCCGGCCCGTCCTAGCCCCCAACCACCACCACACTCTAACAGGGGAGAGGGGGGAGAGGAGGGAGAGAGAGGGGGAGGGGGACACAGGAGTTGTTTTAAATGGCAGGAAATCCCTGAGATGTTTTCTGTAGTCCCAGCGACAATCTAGGGCCCCGCTGCGAGTGAGAGAATCACATTTTTTGACACACACACCCACCTCTTTTACCATGCGCACACACACACTCTCTATCCAGGTTGTCCTGGAGAGGCGAGTGGACAAACGTGCCCTATTCGCTCACAAAGGCACACACACATCGCAGTCATTCCTGTCCGTTTTGTGTCAGTGGGTTTTGCAGGGGGAGTCTCTTGTGCAGGAATGCAGAGATGATAAGTATGGAGAGAGACACACAGCAGGCAGGACTTACAGCCAGAACACCCTCCTCCCTGCCTCTCTCACGCGCTCCCTCTATCCCTCCTGCTTTAACCGTTTCTCTCTGCACATCCACCTCTCCCTTTCTGACTCGTTCTCTGTCCCTCCCTTTTAAGTGCTTCCCTCTACACTTACTCCCTTTCACTCCCTTTCTCTCCCTTTCTCGCTTCTTTCTCATTTTCTCTGACCCCCTCTGTCTCTCTCTGTCTCTCTCTGTCTCTCTCGGTCTTCTCTCTCTCTCTCTGTCTCTCTCGGTCTTCTCTCTCTCTCTCTGTCCTCTCCCTCTCTCTCCCTGTTCTCTTTCTCTCTCTCTGTTCTCTCTCTGTTCTCTCTCTCTCTCTCTGTTCTCTCTGTCCTCTCGCTCTCTTTCTCTCTGTTCTCTCTCTCTCTCTGTTCCCTCCCTTCCTCAGTCCTGCTCCCACATAGCGACCAGGTCACAGTGACATCCTGGCTCAGTCCTACAGTCAGTATGTGCCTGTAGCCTTGTGCTCTCCCAGTCTGTGTGCTACACTGCTGAACACAACACCACCATACTCTGGACTCCACACCTATATTACACGTGATAGATAGAATCTCATAACTACCTCACTTCCTAGCTCACCTTTTAACATGAGGCCTACTTGATCCAGTAGCATCACAGGGAAGTATAATTTCTAACACAGAGAGCGAGGGAATGTCCAGTTGTGTGCCGTTAGCAGTCTATCAAGCTCTCAGACAATTACAAATGTTCATTTTAGCCCCTCACCAGGAGAATAACACAGTTTGAAATCTGGACCACAACCAGCAATTATTAAGAGAACTTCATCAAATTCATTTCAGGGCAACAAAATTAAAAAGTGTCAGTTTTCATATCTCTAGTCATATTCCTCCTCTCTGAGGTGGATAGAGAAGTGCTGAATAGGATGTTAAGATCACAGTGCTCCAAAATGAGTCCCTGCAAGAAAGACCAGGAAACCCTGGGGTTTCCACCGCAGTCCTTCCTCCTCCTCCCCCTAATAGCACTCCAAATTACATTTCCTCGCTAATTATTACCATCATAAATATAACAGGCACTGCTTTTTTTCCCTGTTTCTTGTTATCCTTTCTTTGTGTGGTGATTCATGGCTGTGGCATTATGGATCCACTCTTACTGTGAACGCCTGACAACGTTTTAAGCGGCCCGCGTCGTATTCATTTATTTGTTTATCACTTTAGCTCTGAATGTCGTTTTCTGTGTTTTATTCTGTGGGCTTTTTCATTTGGGTCGGTGTTCGTACAAAGCAGTTGGCAGTGGCCTGGTATAAGATGACTCATGCACCAATAAAGTCTTATTGAACAATAGCAGATGGCTGCTTCCCCTCTCTCCTCTCGCAATTAAGACTGGCTTGCGTTCCAAATGGTACCCTGTTCCCTATATAGTGCACTGCTTTTGACCAGAGCCGGGCCCACAGTGGTCTAAAGTAGTGCACTACATAGGGAACAGGCATCCATTTGGGACGTGCCCCGGGGGATTGAAAAGGCGTGTGAAGAACCAACCTTCACCCCCCCTTTTCTTTGTCTGTTCTTTTGCTGGCTGGGTGCTGGGTTGTGGTATGATATCACCTGCTGTTTCAAGGTGTTCCAGTGGTTCATGGTGCTAAGATAGTTGCAGGCCTCAGCGCTGGTATGAGGGAATTGGTTCTGGGGCAGTTAGTTGGTACGGAGAGGGCAGTGAGCGTCTGCCAGCCACAGGGGGGATGTGTTTAAACCTGGGACTCCATTTAAAGGAACCTCTTTGGCACAGCACAATGTTAAGAGGGAAAGGTGCTCTGTAATACTACAGACAGGCAGGTACAGCAGAGAGGACAGGGACAGACATGAGAGAGAGGAGTAACTGGTGGCTGTGAGGGGGGACGTGTCGAAACCTGTCATCTGTCAAAGGATGCCCCTTTCTGTGTCTCACCACACCCAGTTGTGTCAGGGCAGGGTGTCGTCTGAGCCTGTATAGGGAGGAGAGGAAGGTAGGAGGGTGTCTGAGCTGAGTCACGCTCTTTAACCCACACCTCCAGGGCCATTTCTCTGACTCTCTGACTCTCTCTGGAACTCTCCCTCTCTCTCTCTCTGCATCTCTCCCTCCCTCTCTCTCTGGAACTCTCTCTCTCTCTCTCTCTCTCTCTCTGCATCTCTCCCTCCCTCTCTCTCTGAAACTCTCTCTCTCTCTCTCTCTCTCTCTGCATCTCTCTCTGACTCTCTCTGCATCTCTCCCTCTCTCTCTCTCTGCATCTCTCTCTCCCTCTCTCTCTGCATCTCTCCCTCCCTCTCTCTCTGACTCTCTCTGGAACTCTCCCTCTCTCTCTCTCTGAATCTATCCTCCCTCTCTCTCTCTGTATCTCTCGCTCTCTCTCTCTCCCTCTCTCTGTATCTCTCCCTATCTCTCTCTCTCTCTCTCTGCTGAGAGGACAAATGCTAGCGTTACACAATAATTTCCCTTCTTACTTCATTGAACCAAAAACAACTCTATATGGGAAGACGTGTAAACAATGTCATACAGATACCATATGAAGGGACTTCACTAGAGTGGCTGAGAGTTTACACAGTAAAAGGCCCAGGCAACTAGAGTGACTGAGAGTCTACACAGTAAAAGGCCCAGACCACTAGTGTGGCTGAGAGTCTACACAGTAAAAGGCCCAGACCACTAGAGTGACTGAGAGTCTACACAGTAAAAGGCCCAGACCACTAGAGTGACTGAGAGTCTACACAGTAAAAGGCCCAGACCACTAGAGTGACTGAGAGTCTACACAGTAAAAGGCCCAGACCACTAGAGTGACCGAGAGTCTACACAGTAAAAGGCCTAGACCACTAGAGTGACTGAGAGTCTACACAGTAAAAGGCCCAGACCACTAGAGTGACTGAGAGTCTACACAGTAAAAGGCCCAGACCACTAGAGTGACTGAGAGTCTACACAGTAAAAGGCCCAGACCACTAGAGTGACTGAGAGTCTACACAGTAAAAGGCCCAGACCACTAGAGTGACTGAGAGTCTACACAGTAAAAGGCCCAGACCACTAGAGTGACTGAGAGTCTACACAGTAAAAGGCCCAGACCACTAGAGTGACTGAGAGTCTACACAGTAAAAGGCCCAGACCACTAGAGTGACTGAGAGTCTACACAGTAAAAGGCCCAGACCACTAGAGTGACTGAGAGTCTACACAGTAAAAGGCCCAGGCCAACACATGCAGACCCTAAATTGACGTCCCCCCCACTTACGGCAAATTCCACTGAAGGATAGTGTCTGGTCTGGTTCGTTCTCTCTCTCTCTCTCTCTCTCTCTCTCTCTCTCTCTCTCTCTCTCTCTCTCTCTCTCTCTCTCTCTCTCTCTCTCTCTCTCTCTCTCTCTCTCTCTCTCTCTCTCTCTCTCTCTCTCTCTCTCTCTCTCTCTCTCTCTCTCTCTCTCTCTCTCTCTCTCTCTCTCTCTCTCTCTCTCTCTCTCTCTCTCTCTCTCGCTCTCTCTCTCTCTCTCTCTCTCTCACACACACACACACACAGTCTTTTTATGGGCTGTGGACAAAACAACAAGTGTGTAATAATGGTGCTGCAGGCTGGATGGAGAAAACATCCTTTTAGCACATCACGACTTAAGTGGCTGGAAGAGAATAGAAAATAGGGGAAGGGAGTTAAGGGCAGGAACGGACGGTTGGACGGACGGGTGGACGGACGGGGGGTAATCGTCCGAAACAGGTGGAGTGGTTTCAAAATGGATGAGACACTAGACGGACAGACTGCCAGGCTATCACCGTGACGACGAGGCTGTAGCGGTAACGCCACGGTCACCTCGTTGAGGACGTTGTCAGGCGGAGATGGGGATCAGTGCGGCACCGTTGAACACGTCCACGGGGGAAATGAGGGGGTTGCCCCCAACGACCGTAGACGTGGGAGACACAGGAGTGACAGGAGCTGAAGGCAGGAGCGGACAAACCAAGGAGAGGGGCCTGATGGTTAAAAAGGCGGGGAGGCACATGTAGGGAAGGGGGGTCACTTATGAGAGAATACTACATACACTCAGGGTCACTGAAAAGAGATCCCCACTAAACTCATATTTACACACTAATCAATCAACATTTCCAACAACTATCTATCAACATGGACACAAGTAACTACAGATATCCCATGAATCCATAGCCAGTCAGAGTTACATCTGTTCAACAAATAAAAAGCTGTTTAAACAGTGTGTTTAGCTGTCGGCTAGGTGTGGTGTGGTGGCTGGGCGGGGCAGGGGGGGTTACGGTTAGAGATGGTAGAGAAATATTGATCCATAACAGTATGACACGGCCAGACGTTTGATGGATGTCCCTCCTCCCGGTTCGGCGTTCCTGACTGTAGCATGCAATTACCAGGCTGTTTCCTGTGTCAAGACATAAATCACACCGCCTCACAAGACAAAGAATGTGACACGGAGAGAGAGGAAGGAGGAAGGGGTCTTGTGAACTAGGGATGATCACTGCCAAAGGGCCCAAGTAGCGAGAGGGAGCGAGAGGGAGCGAGAGGGAGCAGGAGAGAGAGAGAGAGATGTGAGAGGTGAATCTGTGTCCAGTCAGTCCCTGACACATGCTGACACACACACACACAGGCTGGCCTTTGACCTCACTGTGAGTGGAAAAGAGGGACCCCCAAGACAACTCTGTGCCCTATACCCCTAACCTCCCCCGCCCTCTCAGGGGGGTGTGGGTGTTGTGGTGCATTCCTGGACCCAGGCACCAACCCTCCGCTCTGGGCACTAATCCTCTACAGCTGCGTCCCTTGCTCCCTCCCCCTCTCCCCCATCGTCTCTCTCTCCCTCCCTCCCCCTCTCCCCCATCGTCTCTCTCTCTCCCTCCCTCCCCCTCTCCCCCATCGTCTCTCTCTCCCTCCCTCCCCCTCTCCCCCATCGTCTCTCTCTCTCCCTCCCCCCCTCATCTCTCTCTCTCCCCCTCTCCCCCATCGTCTCTCTCCCTCACCCTCTCCCCCATTGTCTCTTTCTCCCCCTCCCCCTCTCCCCCATCGTCTCTCTCTCCCCCTCCCCCTCATCGTCTCTCTCTCTCCCTCCCGCTCTCCCCCATCGTCTCTCTCTATCCCTCCCCCTCTCCCCATCCTCTTTCTCCCCCCCCCTCATCTCTCTCTCTCCTCTCATCCCCCTCTGGCCCTGGTCCTCTGTGTAATACATTTTTCTCAAGCTACTCACAAGTGTCAAATGTAAACCAGCTTTGTCTCTGGTGTGTACACACACACACACACACACACACACACACACACACACACACACACACACACACACACACACACACACACACACACACACACACACACACACACACTCTCTCTCTGTGTTCTGGGTTGAGGGCCCCAGAGAGAGAGGGACAGAGAGAGAGAAGGACAGAGAGAGAAGGACAGAGAGGGATGGACAGGGACGGACTGAGAGAGGGACGGACTGAGAGAGGGACGGACTGAGAGAGGGACAGACTGAGAGAGGGACAAAGAGAGAGAGGGACAGAGAGAGAGAGGGACAGAGAGAGAGAAAGACAGAGAGGTACGGACAGAGAGAGACGGACTGAGAGAGGGACAGACAGAGAGGGACGGACTGAGAGAGGGACGGACTGAGAGAGGGACGGACAGAGAGGGACAGACAGAGAGGGACGGACAGAGAGGGACAAAGAGAGAGAGAGGGACAGAGAGAGAGAGAGGGACAGAGAGAGAGAGAGGGACAGAGAGAGAGAGAGAGAGCGAGAGAGGTGTTGTTTTACTGTCATTCTGTACTGGGAGGCTGGGGTAACTTATTGTAATGGGGAGTCGTGCCAGACACTCAAATAAAAACAGGGAGCATAGTAGAGTGGTTGTTTTGTCCAGTCTGCAGATTTGTGTGTGAATCTGAGAATGTATGTCAGACTGTGTGTGTGTGTCAGACTGTGTGTATGTCAGACTGTGTGTGTGTGTCAGACTGTGTGTATGTCAGACTGTGTGTGTGTGTAGGTCAGACTGTGTGTGTGTGTGTGTGTGTGTGTGT
The DNA here is from genome assembly GCF_045791955.1 of Oncorhynchus clarkii lewisi. Taxonomy (NCBI): domain Eukaryota; kingdom Metazoa; phylum Chordata; class Actinopteri; order Salmoniformes; family Salmonidae; genus Oncorhynchus; species Oncorhynchus clarkii. The sequence goes on along the minus strand of NW_027259265.1, from coordinate 5,249 downwards.
GTAGGTCAGACTGTGTGTGTGTGTGTGTGTGTGTGTGTGTGTGTGTGGGTCAGACTGTGTGTGTGTCTCGTGTGTGTGTAAGTCAGACTCTGTGTGTGTGTAGGTCAGACTGTGTGTGTGTATGTCAGACTGTGTGTGTATGTCAGACTGTGTGTGTGTGTGTGTGTGTGTCAGACTATGTGTGTCAGACTGTGTGTGTGTGTGTGTCAGACTGTGTGTGTATGTCAGACTGTGTGTGTGTGTGTGTGTGTGTGTGTAGGCCAGACTGTGTGTATGTCAGACTATGTGTGTATGTCAGACTGTTTGTGTGTATGCCAGACTGTGTGTATGTCAGAGTGTGTGTGTGTGTGTGTGTATGTCAGACTGTGTGTGTGTGTAGGCCAGACTGTGTGTATGTCAGAGTGTGTATGTCAGACGGTGTGTGTCACACTGTGTGTGTGTCACACTGTGTGTGTGTCAGACTGTGTGTGTGTGTCAGACTATGTGTGTCAGACTGGGTGTGTGTATGTCAGACTGGGTGTGTGTATGTCAGACTGTGTGTGTGTGTGTCAGACTATGTGTGTCAGACTGTGTGTGTGTGTCAGACTGTGTGTTTGTCAGACTGTGTGTGTGTGTATGTCAGACTGTGTGTGTATGTCAGACTGTGTGTGTGTGTGTCAGACTATGTGTGTCAGACTGTGTGTGTGTGTCAGACTGTGTGTTTGTCAGACTGTGTGTGTGTGTATGTCAGACTGGGTGTGTGTATGTCAGACTGGGTGTGTCAGACTGTGTGTGTGTGTGTGTGTATGTCAGACTGTTTGTGTATGTCAGACTGTGTGTGTGTATGTCAGACTGTGTGTGTCAGAGTGTGTGTGTGTGTGTGTGTGTGTGTGTATGTCAGACTGTGTGTGTGTGTAGGCCAGACTGTGTGTATGTCAGAGTGTATGTCAGACGGTATGTCAGATGATGTGTGTGTGTAGGTTAGACTGTGTGTGTATGTCAGACTGTGTATGTGTGTATGTCAGACTGTGTGTGTATGTCAGACTGTGTGTGTGTGTGTGTGTGTGTGTCAGACTGTGTGTGTATGTCAGACTGTGTGTGTGTGTGTGTGTGTAGGCCAGACTGTGTGTATGTCAGACTGTGTGTGTATGTCAGGCTGTTTGTGTGTATGTCAGAGTGTGTGTGTGTGTGTGTGTCAGACTGTGTGTGTATGTCAGACTGTGTGTGTGTGTGTGTGTGTGTGTAGGCCAGACTGTGTGTATGCCAGACTGTGTGTATGTCAGAGTGTGTGTGTGTATGTCAGACTGTGTGCGTGTGTGTATGTCAGACTGTGTGTGTGTGTAGGCCAGACTGTGTGTATGTCAGAGTGTGTGTGTATGTCAGACGGTGTGTGTCACACTGTGTGTGTGTCAGACTGTGTGTGTGTGTATGTCAGACTGTGTGTGTATGTCAGACTGTGTGTGTATGTCAGACTGTGTGTGTGTATATCAGACTGTGTGTGTGTGTGTATGTCAGACTGTGTGTGTGTGTATGTCAGACTGTGTGTGTGTCAGACTGTGTGTGTGTGTATGTCAGACTGTGTGTGTGTATATCAGACTGTGTGTGTATGACTGGGTACATGTTAGGAGGATTGTCACTTAAGCCAACGTGACCAGACCACAATGAGGAATGTTGTTGGGAAGCATTGTCTGTGTGTCTCGTGTGTGTAAGTCAGACTGTGTGTGTGTGTGTAGGTTAGACTGTGTGTGTATGTCAGGCTGTTTGTGTGTATGCCAGACTGTGTGTGTGTGTGTAGGTTAGACTGTGTGTGTAGGTCAGACTGTGTGTGTGTGTGTAGGTTAGACTGTGTGTGTAAGTCAGACTGTGTGTGTATGTCAGACTGTGTATGTGTGTATGTCAGACTGTGTGTGTATGTCAGACTGTGTGTGTGTGTGTGTGTGTGTGTGTGTGTGTGTGTGTGGGTGTGTGTGTGTGTGTGTGTGTGTGTGTCAGACTGTGTGTGTGTATGTCAGACTGTGTGTGTGTGTGTGTGTGTGTGTGTAGGCTAGACTGTGTGTATGTCAGACTGTGTGTGTATGTCAGGCTGTTTGTGTGTATGCCAGACTGTGTGTATGTCAGAGTGTGTGTGTGTATGTCAGACTGTGTGTGTGTGTGTGTATGTCAGACTGTGTGTGTGTGTGTAGGCCAGACTGTGTGTATGTCAGAGTGTGTGTGTGTGTATGTCAGACGGTGTGTGTCACACTGTGTGTGTCAGACTGTGTGTGTGTGTATGTCAGACTGTGTGTGTATGTCAGACTGTGTGTGTGTGTGTCAGACTATGTGTGTCAGACTGTGTGTGTGTGTCAGACTGTGTGTTTGTCAGACTGTGTGTGTGTGTGTATGTCAGACTGGGTGTGTGTATGTCAGACTGTGTGTGTCAGACTGTGTGTGTGTGTGTGTGTGTGTGTGTGTGTGTGTGTGTGTGTGTGTGTGTGTGTCAGACTGTGTGTGTCAGACTGTGTGTGTGTATGTCAGACTGTGTGTGTGTGTAGGCCAGACTGTGTATATGTCAGAGTGTGTGTGTGTATGTCAGACGGTGTGTCACACTGTGTGTGTGTCAGACTGTGTGTGTGTGTATGTCAGACTGTGTGTGTATGTCAGACGGTGTGTGTGTGTGTCAGACTATGTGTGTCAGACTGTGTGTGTGTGTGTATGTCAGACTGTGTGTGTGTGTGTGTCAGACTGTGTGTATGTCAGACTGTGTGTATGTCAGACTGTGTGTGTGTCAGACTGTGTGTGTGTGTGTATGTCAGACTGTGTGTGTGTGTGTGTGTCAGACTGTGTGTATGTCAGACTGTGTGTATGTCAGACTGTGTGTGTGTCAGACTGTGTGTGTGTGTGTGTGTGTCAGACTGTGTGTGTGTGTGTATGTCATACTGTGTGTGTGTGTGTCAGACTGTGTGTGTGTGTGAGTGTATATCAGACTGTGTGTGTGTGTGTGTGTGTCAGACTATGTGTGTCAGACTGTGTGTGTGTGTGTATGTCATACTGTGTGTGTTTGTCAGACTGGGTGTGTGTATGTCAGACTGTGTGTGTGTCAGACTGTGTGTGAGTGTATGTCAGACTGTGTGTGTGTATATCAGACTGTGTGTGTGTGTGTATGTCAGACTGTGTGTGTGTATGTCAGACTGTGTGTGTGTGTCAGACTGTGTGTGTGTGTATGTCAGACTGTGTGTGTGTATATCAGACTGTGTGTGTATGACTGGGTACATGTTAGGAGGATTGTCGCTTAAGCCAACGTGACCAGACCACAGTGAGGAATGTTGTTGGGAAGCATTGTCTGTGTGTGTGTGTGTGTGTGTGTGTGTACTCTCTGAGAGACAGACAGGAGTTAATAAGCCCTGTTTTGGGGAGAGAGGGGGCACCTCTGTGGGAGAGGGGGTACTAGCAACACGGGGGTAAATTAAAATACACTTTAATAAAGTGTCCAGAGGCGCGGTCAGGAGACACACCCCTAAGACTGGCAGTGAGGTATCCTAGTGAAAGGAATGTGGACAAACAGGGGACAGGAGCAAAACAACCAGGGAACGAGAGGGGAGAGAGGGAGGGAGGAGAGAGAGAGAGAGAGGGAGGGGGCAAGAAAGAGAGAGACACAGAGAGAGACAGAGAGAGACAGAGAACGAGAGACAGAGACAGAGAGAGAGACAGAGAGAGAGACAGAGAGAGACACAGAGAGAGACACAGAAACAGAGACAGAGAGACAGAGATAGAGAGAGAGACAGAGAGAGAAAGACAGAGATAGAGACATAGAGAGAGAGACAGGGAGAGAGAGAGAGACAGAGACAGAGACAGAGACATAGAGACAGAGAGAGAGAGAGAGAGAGAGAGAGAGAGAGAGAGAGACAGAGAGAGATAGAGACAGAGCGAGAGAGACAGAGAGAGACAGAGAGAGAGAGAGTGAGAGAGACAGAGAGAGATAGAGACATAGAGAGACAGAGAGAGACAGAGAGAGAGAGAGAGAGAGAGAGAGAGAGAGACACAGAGAGAGAGACAGAGAGAGACAGAGAGTGAGAGAGACAGAGAGAGATAGAGACATAGAGAGAGAGAGAGACAGAGAGACAGAGAGAGACAGAGACATAGAGAGAGAGAGAGACAGAGAGAGACATAGAGAGACAGAGACATAGAGAGAGAGAGAGACAGAGAGACAGAGAGAGAGATAGAGACAGAGAGAGATAGAGACAGAGAGAGAGAGACAGAGAGAGAGCGAGAGACAGAGAGAGACAGAGAGAGAGAGAGACAGAGAGAGACAGAGAGAGAGATAGAGACAGAGAGAGAGAGAGATAGAGAGAGAGAGACAGAGAGAGACAGAGAGAGAGACAGAGAGAGACAGAGAGAGACAGAGAGAGACAGAGAGAGAGACAGAGACATAGAGAGAGAGAGACAGAGAGAGACAGAGACATAGAGAGAGAGAGAGACAGAGAGAGACAGAGAGAGAGAGAGAGAGACAACAGCACAATTAGACCCAACCAAATCATGAGAAAACAAAAAGATAATTACTTGACACATTGGAAAGAATTAACAAAAAAACAGAGCAAACTAGAATGCTATTTGGCCCTAAACAGAGAGTACACAGCGGCAGAATACCTGACCACTGTGACTGACCCAAAATTAAGGAAAGCTTTGACTATGTACAGACTCAGTGAGCATAGCCTTGCTATTGAGAAAGGCCGCCGTAGGCAGACATGGCTCTCAAGAGAAGACAGGCTATGTGCTCACTGCCCACAAAATGAGGTGGAAACTGAGCTGCACTTCCTAACCTCCTGCCCAATGTATGACCATATTAGAGATACATATTTCCCTCAGATTACACAGATCCACAAAGAATTCGAAAACAAATCCAAATTTGAAAAACTCCCATATCTACTGGGTGAAATTCCACAGTGTGCCATCACAGCAGCAAGATTTGTGACCTGTTGCCACGAGAAAAGGGCAACCATTGAAGAACACACACCATTGTAAATACAACCCATATTTATGCGTATTTATTTTATCTTGTGTCCTTTAACCATTTGTACATTGTTAAAACACTGTATATATATATATATATATAATATGACATTTGTAATGTCTTTACTGTTTTGAAACCTCTGTATGTGTAATGTTTACTGTTAATTTTTGTTGTTTTTCACTTTATATATTCACTTTGTATGTTGTCTACCTCACTTGCTTTGGCAATGTTAACACATGTTTCCCATGCCAATAAAGCCCTTGAATTGAATTGAATTGAATTG
>NW_027259264.1:0-36045 GCF_045791955.1 Oncorhynchus clarkii lewisi | reverse complement strand
GCTAATTACAGAAAATAACGGAGGATTGTGACGAAATAAAAGCAGGGCATTTTACCGGAGAACTTTAGTACTTGGACACAGTCTCTTTTATCCTAATTATATCTGTTATATCTTAATTTAACTTTGGTGCAAGTCACGTTGTTCTTCACATTACCGTCTCTGGTAAACACACCACCATATGAAATCAAAGTGTACTTGTCACAGGATACAGGAAGTTGTAAACAGTACCGTGAAATGGTTGGTTGCATTGAGGAGCATTTTGTTGAGACATGTAGATGGCTAACTAGCTAGCTAGCTAAACAATTAACCACAATCCCATCTCATAGCATTACTAAGATGCATGAATCTACAGGTAGCTAAAGATAACCAACTAGGTTCAATGTTAGCTAGCTAAATAACTAGCAATGCAAATGGATTTATGACATACGAATAATAGTACCACATAGATCGTACACGTAATATTAGCTAGCAAGCCTGCCAGATAACGTTAGCTAGCTAGCTAACAATATGCTTTAACTTGCACTGAAAACAACTTTCTGACAAAATTAGAAATGTATAATATCTGAAAATGTAGCTAGCTAGACTTTCTTACCTGTATACATGGATGGACGCTTCTCCCTCTCTGTCACGGATGCCATGGTTGCCCTTCGTTTGAAGATGTAATCCGGAGACAGGTGTTTTATACAACAGCCGTCTGTGTTCTCTTTTTTTGACTTCATCCGCATTTTTGTAATCAAACACCAGCATTTTCTCAATCTCTTTTGCCTTCACACTCTTCACAAGTCAGCATGGCACGATCATCCTCCAGAAAGTGGAGAGAGCATTAGCAACACTTTTGTAGTTGTTCACGATATCTTTCAAAAAAACTATTACCTACACAAACTGAGCAGCTCAGCAGCTCATGCTCATGTTATAGACAGAAGTGTTGCTACATGGCAGACCAATCCAAACTCATCTCTCGGCATGTCCGGACCATTCATTATCTCAGCCAATCATGGGAAGGTTCCTGTCTTTTTTCCGTGGCTAAATCAACTAGGCTCGTAATTTAGCCTAGTGGTTAGAGGGGGAGGAAGGTAGCCTAGTGGTTGGAGCGTTGGACTTGTAACCGAAAGGTAGCAAGATTGAATCCCTGAGCTGACAAGGTAAAAATCTGTCGTTCTGCCCCTGAACAAGGCAGTTAACCCACTGTTCTATGTGAAACTGCACTTAATTACATGTGACAGGCTTTTTAAATTATACACAGTATTTGTGCACAATTTCTACTTAAACTATCAAAAGGACGCAGAAGGCGCTCATTTTGTGGAACAAACCCAATCGTACTCAACAAGAATTGGTCGCACAAACACCTTATCCTTATCCCTCTCTCTCTACCTCCTCATCCCAAAAATGACCAAAATGTGAAACTTTTATAAAACGGAAACCGAATGTCCGAGAGAGTTCGTTTGATGACTTCCTGGAAGATCCGTCCCTGCAGCACGGGCCGACGCCATCCGCGGATTTTAGAAACGTTGGCGGATGTCTAGTAAGGGAGCGTACATTTGCAATGTGGACTTTCTCACTAACCATATGGCGAATGTCAAAATGTTCCCTTAAGGTATGTTGGGGAGGGACCAGTCATTAGCTAGTTGGGGGGGGGGACAAGTCATTAGCTAGTTGGGGGGAGGGGGACCAGTCATTAGCTAGTTGGGGGGGGGGGACCAGTCATTAGCTAGTTGGGGGGGGGGGACCAGTCATTAGCTAGTTGGGGGGGGGGACCAGTCATTAGCTAGTTGGGGGAGGGGGACCAGTCATTAGCTAGTTGGGGGGGGGGGGCAGTCATTAGCTAGTTGGGGGGGGACCAGTCATTAGCTATTTGGGGGGGGGGGACCAGTCATTAGCTAGTTGGGGGGGGGGGGGGCAGTCATTAGCTAGTTGGGGGGGGGGGCCAGTCATTAGCTAGTTGGGGGGGGGGCCAGTCATTAGCTAGTTGGGGGGGGGGACCAGTCATTAGCTAGTTGGGGGGGGGACCAGTCATTAGCTAGTTGGGGGGGGACCAGTCATTAGCTAGTTGGGGGGGGGGGACCAGTCATTAGCTAGTTGGGGGAGGACCAGTCATTAGCTAGTTGGGGGGGGACCAGTCATTAGCTAGTTGGGGGGAGGGGGACCAGTCATTAGCTAGTTGGGGGGGGGGACCAGTCATTAGCTAGTTGGGGGGGGGACCAGTCATTAGTTAGTTGGGGGGGGGACCAGTCATTAGCTAGTTGGGGGAGGACCAGTCATTAGCTAGTTGGGGGGAGGACCAGTCATTAGCTAGTTGGGGGAGGACCAGTCATTAGCTAGTTGGGGGGGGGACCAGTCATTAGCTAGTTGGGGGGGGACCAGTAATTAGCAAGTTGGGGGGGAGGACCAGTCATTAGCTAGTTGGGGGGGGGACCAGTCATTAGCTAGTTGGGGGGGGGGGACCAGTCATTAGTTAGTTGGGGGGGGGGGACCAGTCATTAGCTAGTTGGGGTGGGACCAGTCATTAGCTAGTTGGGGGGGGGGGACCAGTCATTAGCTAGTTGGGGGGGGGGGGGGGGAGTCATTAGTTAATGTTGGGGGGGACCAGTCATTAGCTAGTTGGGGGGGGACCAGTCATTAGCTAGTTGGGGGGGGGACCAGTCATTAGTTAGTTGGGGGGAGGACCAGTCATTAGTTAGTGTTGGGGGGTACCAGTCATTAGTTAGTGTTGGGGGGACCAGTCATTAGCTAGTTGGGGGGGGGACCTGTCATTAGCTAGTTGGGGGGGGGACCAGTCATTAGCTAGTTGGGGGTAGACCAGTCATTAGCTAGTTGGGGGGGGGGCAGTCATTATCTAGTTGGGGGTGACCAGTCATTAGTTAGTTGGGGGGGACCAGTCATTAGCTAGTTGGGGGGGGACCAGTCATTAGCTAGTTGGGGGAGGACCAGTCATTAGCTAGTTGGGGGGGGACCAGTCATTAGCTAGTTGGGGGAGGACAAGTCATTAGCTAGTTGGGGGGACGACCAGTCATTAGTTAGTTAGGGGGAGATCCAGTCATTAGTTAATTGGGGGGGGGGACCAGTCATTAGCTAGTTGGGGGAGGACCAGTCATTAGCTAGTTGGGGGGGGGGACCAGTCATTAGCTAGTTGGGGGGGGGGACCAGTCATTAGTTAGTTGGGGGGGGACCAGTCATTATCTAGTTGGGGGGGGGGGGGACCAGTCATTAGTTAATGTTGGGGGGGACCAGTCATTAGCTAGTTGGGGGAGGACCAGTCATTAGCTAGTTGGGGGGGGACCAGTCATTAGCTACAGTGCTTTGCGAAAGTATTCGGCCCCCTTGAACTTTGCGACCACATTTCAAGCTTCAAACATAAAGATATAAAACTGTATTTTTTTGTGAAGAATCAACAACAAGTGGGACACAATCATGAAGTGGAACGACATTTATTGGATATTTCAAACTTTTTTAACAAATCAAAAACTGAAAAATTGGGCATGCAAAATTATTCAGCCCCTTTACTTTCAGTGCAGCAAACTCTCTCCAGAAGTTCAGTGAGGATCTCTGAATGATCCAATGTTGACCTAAATGACTAATGATGATAAATACAATCCACCTGTGTGTAATCAAGTCTCCGTATAAATTCACCTGCACTGTGATAGTCTCAGAGGTCCGTTAAAAGCGCAGAGAGCATCATGAAGAACAAGGAACACACCAGGCAGGTCCGAGATACTGTTGTGAAGAAGTTTAAAGCCGGATTTGGATACAAAAAGATTTCTCAAGCTTTAAACATCCCAAGGAGCACTGTGCAAGCGATAATATTGAAATGGAAGGAGTATCAGACCACTGCAAATCTACCAAGACCTGGCCGTCCCTCTAAACTTTCAGCTCATACAAGGAGGAGACTGATCAGAGATGCAGCCAAGAGGCCCATGATCACTCTGGATGAACTGCAGAGATCTACAGCTGAGGTGGGAGACTCTGTCCATAGGACAACCATCAGTCGTATATTGCACAAATCTGGCCTTTATGGAAGAGTGGCAAGAAGAAAGCCATTTCTTAAAGATATCCATAAAAAGTGTCGTTTAAAGTTTGCCACAAGCCACCTGGGAGACACACCAAACATGTGGAAGAAGGTGCTCTGGTCAGATGAAACCAAAATTGAACTTTTTGGCAACAACGCAAAACGTTATGTTTGGCGTAAAAGCAACACACCATCCCCACTGTCAAACATGGTGGTGGCAGCATCATGGTTTGGGCCTGCTTTTCTTCAGCAGGGACAGGGAAGATGGTTAAAATTGATGGGAAGATGGATGGAGCCAAATACAGGACCATTCTGGAAGAAAACCTGATGGAGTCTGCAAAAGACCTGAGAATGGGATGGAGATTTGTCTTCCAACAAGACAACGATCCAAAACATAAAGCAAAATCTACAATGGAATGGTTCAATAATAAACATATCCAGGTGTTAGAATGGCCAGTCAAAGTCCAGACCTGAATCCAATCGAGAATCTGTGGAAAGAACTGAAAACTGCTGTTCACAAATGCTCTCCATCCAACCTCACTGAGCTCGAGCTGTTTTGCAAGGAGGAATGGGAAAACATTTCAGTCTCTCGATGTGCAAAACTGATAGAGACATACCCCAAGCGACTTACAGCTGTAATCGCAGCAAAAGGTGGCGCTACAAAGTATTAACTTAGGGGGGTTGAATAATTTTGCACGCCCAATTTTTCAGTTTTTGATTTGTTAAAAAAGTTTGAAATATCCAATAAATGTCGTTCCACTTCATGATTGTGTCCAACTTGTTGTTGATAAAAAATACAGTTTTATATCTTTATGTTTGAAGCCTGAAATGTGGCAAAAGGTCGCAAAGTTCAAGGGGGCCGAATACTTTCGCACGGCACTGTAGTTGGTTGGGGGGGGGGGGGGTTTAGTCAAATCGGTGTATTATTGTTTCTACATTTCCTGAACATTTTAAAAAACACAATCCTCCTCTGTAGTTACCAGGAGATAATCTAGACATGTCTCTGAGCCCCTCTATTCTCCTTCCTGTCAGTGTAGAGTTTTAAGACCTTTGTTTACAGTCTCGCCATGACAACACATCTCAAACCAGATTACTGGGATACCTCCAAATGGCACCGTATAGGGCTCTGGTCTATAGTACTGCACTACATAGGGAATAGGGTTCTGGTCTAAAGTAATGCACTATATAGGGAATAGGGTGCCATAGGGCTCTGGTCTAAAGTAGTGCACTATATAGGGAATAGGGTGCCATAGGGTCCTGTTCTAAAGTAGTGCAATAATCTGGATCCCTGAAAATCAGCTGGGCTAGGCAATCTGGACCCTCTCTTTCTAAAATTATCCGCCCTAAATTGTTGCAACCCCTATTACTAGCCTATTCAACCTCTCTTTCTTAATGTCTGAGATTTCCAAAGATTGGAAAAGTGCCGCGGTCATCCCCCTCTTCAAAGGGGAGACATTCTAGATCCAAACTGCTACAGCTACAACTGCTCTGCCTTTCTAAAATCTTCGAAAGCCAAGTTAACAAACAGATCAACAACCATTTCGAATCCCACCGTACATTCTCCATTCTGGTTTCCCGAGCTGGTCATGGGTGCACCTCAGCCACGCTCAAGTTCCTAAGCGATATCATAACGGCCATCGATAAAAGACAGTACTGTGCAGCCGTCTTCATCGACCTGGCCAAGGCTTCTGTCAATCACGGCATTCTTATCGGCAGACTCAAAAAATCTTGGCTTCTCAAATAACTGCCTCGCCTGGTTCACCAGCTAGTTCTCAGATAGAGTTCAGTGTGTCAAATCGGAGGGCCTGTTGTCCGGACCTCTGGCAGTCTCTATGGGGGTGCCACACGGTTAAATTCTTGGGCCAACTCTTTTCTCTGTATACATCAGTGATGTCGCTCTTGCTGCTGGTGATTCTCTGATCCACCTCTACGCAGACGACACCATTCTGTATACATCTGGCCCTTCTTTGGACACTGTGTTAACAAACCTCCAAACGAGCTTCAACGCCATACAACCCTCCTTCCATGGCCTCCAACTGCTCTTAAATGCTTGTAAAACTAAGTGCATGCTCTTCAACCGATTGCTGCACGCATCTGCCCACCCGCATAGCATCACTACTCTGGACGGTTCTGGTTACTGACTGTAAACTCTCCTTCCAGACTCGCATTAATTAAGCATCTCCAATCCAAAATGAAATATAGAATTGGCTTCCTATTTCGCAACAAAGCCTCCTTCACTCATGCTGTCAAACATACCCTAGTAAAACTGACTATCCTTCCTATCCTTGACTCTGGCGACGTAATTTACAAAATAGCCTCCAACACTCCACTCTTCAAACTGGATGCAGTCTATCACAGTGCCATCCATTTTGTTACCAAAGCGCCTTATACCACCCACCACTGCGACCTGTATGCTCTAGTCGGCTGGCCCTTGCTTCATATTCATCGCCAAATCCACTGACTCCAGGTCATCTATAAGTCTCTGCTAGGTAAAGCCCCGCCTTATCTCAGCTCACTGGTCACCATAGCAACACCCACTCGTAGCACGCGCTTCAGCAGGTATATTTCACTGGTCATCCCCAAAGCAAACACTTCCTTTGGCCGCCTTTCCTTCCAGTTCTCTGCTGCCAATGACTGAAACGAATTGCAATAATCACTGAAGCTGGAGACTTATATCTACCTCTCTAACTTTAAGTATCAGCTGTCAGAGCAGCTTACCGATCACTGTACCTGTACACAGCCAATCTGTAAATAGCACACCAGACTACCTCATCCCCATATTGTTATTTATCTTCTTCTTACTTATCCTCTTGCTCTTTTGCACCCCAGTATCTCTACTTGCACATCATCATCTGCACATCTATCTCTCCAGTGTTAATGCTAAATTGTAAATATTTCGCCTATATGGCCTATTTATTACCTTACCTCCCTTTCTCTTCTACATTTGCACACGCTGTACATCGATGTTTCTATTGTGTTATTGACTGTACGTTTGTTTATGTGTAACTCTGTGTTGTTGTTTGTGTCGAACTGCTTTGCTTTATCTTGGCCAGGTCGCAGTTGCAAACGAGAACATGTTCTCAACTGGTCTACCTGGTTAAATAAAGGTGTTCTTAACTGGCCTACCTGGTTAAATAAAGGTGTTCTCAACTGGTCTACCTGGTTAAATAAAGGTGTTCTCAACTGGCCTACCTGATTAAATAAAGGTGAAATAATAAAAAAATATAGGGAATAATGTGCCATAGGGTTCTGGTCTAAAGTAATGCACTATATAGGGAATAATGTGCCATAGTGTTCTGGTCTAAAGTAATGCACTATATAGGGAATAATGTGCCATAGGGTTCTGGTCTAAAGTAATGCACTATATAGGGAATAATGTGCCATAGGGTTCTGGTCTAAAGTAGTGCACTATATAGGGAATAGGGTCCCATTTGGAATAAAAGGGAACATAGCAGCATAGTGAAGCTCCTCTCTGTCTCTGACCCTTTCTCTCGCTCTTGCTTATGCTCTGTCTCGCTCTCGCTCTCTGTCTGTCTCCCGTCTCCTGTCTGTCTCCCGTCTCCTGTCTGTCTGTCTCCCTCTCTCTCTTGCCCTCTCTCTCTGTCTCACTCTCTGTCTGTCTCCCGTCTCCTGTCTGTCTCCCGTCTGTCTGTCTGTCTGTCTGTCTGTCTGTCTGTCTGTCTGTCTCTCTGTCTCTCTGTCTGTCTGTCTGTCTGTCTCCCGTCTCCTGTCTGTCTCCCGTCTCCCGTCTGTCTGTCTGTCTCCCGTCTCCCATCTGTCTGTCTGTCTCTCTCTCTGTCGTCTCCCATCTGTCTGTCTGTCTGTCTGTCTGTCTGTCTGTCTCTCTGTCTGCCTGTCTGTCTGTCTCCCGTCTCCTGTCTGTCTCCCGTCTCCTGTCTGTCTCCTGTCTCCCGTCTGTCTGTCTGTCTCCCGTCTCCCATCTGTCTGTCTGTCTCTCTCTCTGTCGTCTCCCATCTGTCTGTCTGTCTGTCTGTCTCTCTGTCTGCCTGTCTGTCTGTCTCCCGTCTCCTGTCTGTCTCCCGTCTCCTGTCTGTCTCCTGTCTCCCGTCTGTCTGTCTGTCTCCCGTCTCCCATCTGTCTGTCTGTCTCTCTCTCTGTCTGTCTGTCTGTCTGTCTATCTGTCTGTCTCTCTGTCTCTCTGTCTGTCTTCCTGTCTGTCTGTCTCCCTCTCTCTCTTGCCCTCTCGCCCTCGCCCTCTCTCTCTTTATCTGTCTCTCTTTCTCTGTCTCTTCTCTCATATCATCAACTCCACTGCTGTGTGAGTGTGAAACTTGGGAGACGTCTCTCTGAAAGGTCAATCTCACCATGTGTTTTATCCAACTAACTGATCATTCTGTGAATTTTACTACAGGGATTAATAGACTGCTCTCTGTCACTCTGTAAATAGGAGAAGTGCTACTGCCTTTAGTGAACTGCTGTCAGGCCATGACTGGGTGGAATAGACATCAACATTCATCTGTAGAATCCTATTATTTGACCTAAAAGTTTGACAGATGTTCACTTTACAGCCTTGCCCATTCAACATGAACTAATGTGTGTAACTAGAATAGCATGAAGGTAGATCAACTCTTCTGTTCACACTTGGGTACTACTTTTATATAGCCCTGTGCTTGCAGATGAGGTAACTAGTTTTCAGCCTCAGGCGTTAAACATGCAACATAAAGATTCACAGAACTAGCATAGCTTAGCATGCTCTCAGCTGGCTCCATCTGTACATTAACTCATATTGAACTAGCATAGCTTAGCATGCTCTCAGCTGGCTCCATCCATACATTAACTCATATTGAACTAGCATAGCTTAGCATGCTCTCAGCTGGCTCCATCCATACATTAACTCATATTGAACTAGCATAGCTTAGCATGCTCTCAGCTGGCTCCATCCGTACATTAACTCGTATAGAATTAGCATAGCTTAGCATGCTCTCAGCTGGTTCCATCCGTACATGAACTCATATTGAACTAGCATAGCTTAGCATGCTCTCAGCTGGCTCAATCCGTACATTAACTCATATTGAACTAGCATAGCTTAGCATGCTCTCAGCTGGCTCCATCTGTACATTAACTCATATTGAACTAGCATAGCTTAGCATGCTCTCCGCTGGCTCCATCCATACATTAACTAGTATAGAATTAGCATAGCGTAGCATGCTCTCCGCTGGCTCCATCCGTACATTAACTCATATTGAACTAGCATGGCTTAGCATGATCTCAGCTGGCTCCATCCGTACATTAACTCGTATAGAATTAGCATAGCGGAGCATCAAATCAAATCAAATTTATTTATAAAGCCCTTCGTACATCAGCTGATATCTCAAAGTGCTGTACAGAAACCCAGCCTAATACCCCAAACAGCAAGCAATGCAGGTGTAGAAGCACGGTGGCTAGGAAAAACTCCCTAGAAAGGCCAAAACCTAGGAAGAAACCTAGAGAGGAACCAGGCTATGTGGGATGGCCAGTCCTCTTCTGGCTGTGCCGGGTGGAGATTATAACAGAACATGGCCAAGATGTTCAAATGTTCATAAATGACCAGCATGGTCAAATAATAATAAGGCAGAACAGTTGAAACTGGAGCAGCAGCACGGCCAGGTGGACTGGGGACAGCAAGGAGTCATCATGTCAGGTAGTCCTGGGGCATGGTCCTAGGGCTCAGGTCCTCCGAGAGAGAGAAAGAGAGAAAGAGAGAATTAGAGAGAGCACACTTAGATTCACACAGGACACCGAATAGGACAGGAGAAGTACTCCAGATATAACAAACTGACCCTAGCCCCCCGACACATAAACTACTGCAGCATAAATACTGGAGGCTGAGACAGGAGGGCATGCTCTCCACTGGCTCCATCCGTACATTAACTCGTATAGAATTAGCATAGCTTAGCATTCACTGCCTCCCCACGACTGATGCAGCCTGTGGCACCCATTTACTCCACAGGGGGCTGCTGAGTGGAATGGTATCAAACCCATGTTTTTTATTTGTTTGATACGATTCAATATATTCCATTCCAGCCATTACTTTGAGCCTATCCTCCTTAATTAATGTGCTACAGGCCGCCTGTGACGCACACACGCACACATAGTCACACACAAACAGTCACACACAGTCACACACAAACAGTCACACACGCATGCACACACACTCACACACACACACACGATTATTCCTATGCAGCTGTGTTAATGTTTGTCTGTATTTAAACCGTTCTCACGTCTCCCCCAAGGTTCACAGCTAGCACTTCTGATTCAAAGTCATCAGTAATGGAGACGCTCCTAGGCAGACTAGGAGACACAAGTTAACCTACTGTCACTACTACTGCTGCTGCCTCGAGGCAGACTAGGAGACACAAGTTAACCTACTGTCACTACTACTGCTGCTGCCTCGAGGCAGACTTGGAGACACAGGTTAACCTACTGTCACTACTACTGCTGCTGCCTCGAGGCAGACTAGGAGACACAGGTTAACCTACTGTCACTACTACTGCTGCTGCCTCGAGGCAGACTAGGAGACACAGGCTAACCTACTGCTGCCTCGAGGCAGTCTAGGAAGCACAGTTTAACCTACTGTCACTACTACTGCTGCCTCGAGGCAGTCAAGGAGACACAGGTTAACCTACTGTCACTACTACTGCTGCTGCCTCGAGGCAGACTAGGAGACACAGGATAACCTACTGCCACTACTACTGCTGCCTCGAGGCAGACTAGGAGACACAGGTTAAGGCAATAAATAGGCCATGGTGGCGAAGTAATTACACTATAGCAATTAAACACTGGAATGGTAGTTGTGCAGATGATGACGTGCAAGTAGAGATACTGGGGTGCAAAGGAGAAAGATAAATAAATAAATGAATTAATTAATACAGTATGGGGATGAGGTAGTTGGATGGGCTGTGTACAGGTGCAGTTATCTGTGAGCTGCTCTGACAGCTGGTATTTAAAGCTAGTGAGGGAGATATGAGTATCCAGCTTCATTGATTTTTGCAGTTTGTTCCAGTCATTGGCAGCAGAGAACTGGAAGGAAAGGCGGCCAAAGGAGGAATTGGTTTTTAGAGTGACCAGTGAGCTATACCTGCTGGAGCGCGTGCTACGAGTTTGTGCTGCTATGGTGACCAGTGAGCTGAGATAAGGCGGGACTTTACCTAGCAGAGACTTGCAGATGACCTGGAGCCAGTGGGTTTGGAGATGAGTATGAAGCGAGGGCCAGCCAACGAGCGTACAGGTCGCAGTGGTGGGTAGTATATGGGGCTTTGATGACAAAACGGAATGCACAATGGGGACTTTTCACTCTAAGATGGTTAGGACTTAGGACCCCTCTCACATGATGTTAGGACTCAGGACCCCTGTCACATGATGTTAGGACTCAGGACCCCTGTCACATGATGTTAAGACTTAGGACCCCTGTCACATGATGTTAAGACTTAGGACCCCTGTCACATGATGTTAAGACTTAGGACCCCTGTCACATGATGTTAGGACTTAGGACCCCTGTCACATGATGTTAGGATTTAGGACCCCTGTCACATGATGTTAGGACTTAAGACCCCTGTCACATGATGTGAAGACTTAGGACACCTGTCACATGATGTTAAGACTTAGGACACATGTCACATGATGTTGGGATTTGAGACCGCTGTCACACTACCTCTGTAGTTGTAAGTGTGTTATTGAGGGTGTTGGAAGTGTGTTATTGTGGGTGTTGGAAGTGTGTTATTGAGGGTGTTGGAAGTGTGTTATTGAGGGTGTTGTAAGTGTGTTATTGAGGGTGTTGGAAGTGTGTTATTGAGGGTGTTGGAAGTGTGTTATTGAGGGTGTTGTAAGTGTGTTATTGAGGGTGTTGTAAGTGTGTTATTGAGGGTGTTGTAAGTGTGTTATTGAGGGTGTTGGAAGTGTGTTATTGAGGGTGTTTGAACAGAGAATGCAGTTGTTTTGATGTTTGTAATCACTTTAGACTTTGATGTGTGAAAACTGTTGTTCACAGGGTATTTCAATGATGTAAACCTTTCTGTACTCAAGTTTTTCTATCGGTTTGAATCTATTTGTTCTTACGTCTCGTGGTGGTGGTGTCCTCAGTGTACAATGTAAAACACCAAATGATGCATGCAGAGCAGATTTAGGACGATTCCCGCTAATTATCAAAATCCAGAAAAGAGCTGTTAGATTCTAAAACCACTGAAAAATAAGTGATTCCTTCCATATTATATAACAAAGCCCCTCTCCTACAGAGGGATGAAACTAGAGAGGAGTTCCCTCAGGCAGCTTGTACAGGGACTCTGCTCGCAAACACAGAGTCCACAGAGCCCCAGGACAGCAACACAATTAGACCCAAACTAATCATTGAGAAAACTAAAATATTGTTCAATTGGAAAGAATCAACAACAAAACAGAGCAAACTAGAATGCTATTTGACCCCAAACAGAGAGTACACAGTGGCAGAATACCTGACCACTGTGACTGACCCAAACTTATGGAAAGCTTTGACTATGTACAGACTCAGTGAGCATAGCCTTGCTATTGAGAAAGGCCGCCGTAGGCAGACATGGCTCTCAAGAGAAGACAGTCTATGTGCACACTGCCCACAAAATGAGTTGGAAACTGAGCTGCACTTCCTAACCTCCTGCCCAATGTATGACCATATTAGAGACACATATTTCCCTCAGATTACACATAGATTTAGAAAACAAACCCGATTTTGATAAACTCCCATATCTATTGGGTGAAATAACACAGTGGGCATCACAGCAGCAAGATTTGTGACCTGATGCCACAAGAAAAGGGCAACCAGTGAAGAACAAACACCACTGTAAATACAACCCATATTTATGTTGATTTATTTTCGCTTTTGAAAATTGTTACAAGACTGTACATATCCAATAACATTTGATATGTGAAATATTATTAAATACTTCAGTGTTTACAGTTAATTTTTAATTGATTATTTACCTTGTTTTTTTTGTCCCTTGTAGTTTAGTATCTATTTATCTATTTATTTATTTATCTATAAACATATATTTCCCATGAAGCCCTTTGAAACATCTGCTCTCCACTATGCTTGGTCTAAACAGCTTTAAGTATCTCAGGGGTCATTTTCAATTCAACAATTCAAACATCACAGACCCGATGTTCCACTAAAGACAAATAATTAACATTGTTTCATGCTATGATGACGAAGATTAAACTATACCCCCGTTGGTTTTACTTCCCTTCCACCCCCCCCCCCCCCCACACACTCCCCCACCCCCACCCCCCGATCTCCACCTTCCCCACCTCTCATGTGGTCGGCCATGTTCAAGGTTCTGCTCTCATGCACAGAGAGACAGAGCCTTTCTATATTTCCTCCACGTCTAAATGCCTTGGACAGGAACCCTCTGGAAAGTCTGATAATTCTGGGGGTAAAAACCGTCAGGAAATGTCATGAATAGGCTCCACGTGGAATACCAATGACTGGGCTGAGAGACGGAGACACACGTAGAGACACAGGGTTCACAGGGTTCACACACACACACACACACACACACACACACACACACATACACACACACTCTCTCTCACACGTTCACAAATGTCTCAGGGGCAGATTTAGCATTAGACTTTGGCCCGTTGTAGCTGCCTGTCTGTCACAGAGACAGGAAGAGGACAGGCTTCCCTGTCCCTTCCCTTGGTCCTTCCCCTGGTCCTTCCCCTGGTCCTTCCCCTGGTCCTTTCCCTGGTCCTTTCCCTGGTCCTTTCCCCTGATCCTTTCCCCTGGTCCTTTCCCTGGTCCTTTCTCAGTCCCTTTCCCCTGGTCCTTTCCCAGTCCCTTTCCCTGTCCCTTCACCTGGTCCTTTCCCTGGTCCTTTCCCTGTCCCTTTCCCTGGTCCTTTCCCTGGTCCTTTCCCTGGTCCTTTCCCCTTGTTCTTTCCCTTCTCCTTTCCCTGGTCCTTTCCCTGTCCTTTTCTTGTCCTTTCCCTGGTCCTTTCCCTGTCCTTTCCCTGGTCCTTTCCCTGGTCCTTTCCCTGGTCCTTTCCCTGGTCCTTTCCCTGTCCCTTTCCCTGGTCCTTTCCCCTGGTCCTTTTCCCTGGTCCTTTCCCTGGTCCTTTCCCAGTCCCTTTCCCTGTCCTTTCCCTGGTCCTTTCCCTGTCCCTTTCCCTGGTCCTTTCCCCTGGTCCTTTTCCCTGGTCCTTTCCCTGGTCCTTTTCCCTGGTCCTTTCCCTGTCCCTTTCCCCTGGTCCTTTCCCCTGGTCCTTTCCCTGGTCCTTTCCCAGTCCCTTTCCCTGGTCCTTTCCCTGGTCCTTTCCCTTCTCCTTTCCCTGGTCCTTTCCCTGGTCCTTTCCCAGTCCCTTTCCCTGTCCTTTCCCTGGTCCTTTCCCTGTCCCTTTCCCTGGTCCTTTCCCCTGGTCCTTTCCCTGTCCCTTTCCCTGGTCCTTTCCCCTGGTCCTTTCCCTGGTCCTTTCCCTGGTCCTTTCCCAGTCCCTTTCCCTGGTCCTTTCCCTGGTCCTTTCCCTGTCCCTTTCCCTGGTCCTTTCCCCTGGTCCTTCCCTTCCCTTTGCAATCAAATCAAATCAAATGTATTTGTATAGCCTTTCATACATCAGCTGATATCTCAAAGTGCTGTACAGAAACCCAGCCTAAAACCCCAAACAGCAAGCAATGCAGGTGTAGAAGCACGGTGGCTCGGAAAAACTCATTAGAAAGGCCAAAACCTAGGAAGGAACCTAGAGAGGAACCAGGCTATGTGGGGTAGCCAGTCCTCTTCTGGCTGTGCCGGGTGGAGATTAAAACAGAACATGGCCAAGATGTTCAAATGTTCATAAATGACCTGCATGGTCAAATAATAATAATCACAGGCAGAACAGTTGAAACTGGAGCAGCAGCACGGCCAGGTGGACTGGGGACAGCAAGGAGTCATCATGTCAGGTAGTCCTGAGGCATGGTCCTAGGGCTCAGGTCCTCCGAGAAAGAGAAAGAAAGAGAGAAAGAGAAAATTAGAGAGGGCATACTTCAATTCACACAGGACACCAGATAGGACAGGAGAAGTACTCCAGATATAACAAACTGACCCTAGCCCCCCGACACATAAACTACTGCAGCATAAATATTGGAGGCTGAGACATCAGGGGTCAGGAGACACTGTGGCCCCATCCGATGACACCCCCGGACACGGCCATTTGCAATGAGTGCTTTGGTGTTTCAGTCCTATCAGTTGTCAAGGTGCACTTGACTAAATTGTCCAGTATTTGAGACTTAATCTAGACTTGACTGTTAGTGATTCAACTACAGTACATCACAACCAACGTTACTAAGGACTCTCCACATGACACTGTCCTAACTGCCTAACCTCTGTCTCCCCTCACAGTGACGTGTCCCGTGATCGAGGTCCTAACAGCCCCCCTGTCTCTCCTCACAGTGACGTGTCGCATGAACGAGGTCCTAACAGCCCCTGTCTCCCCTCACAGTGACGTGTCCCATGAACGAGGTCCTAACAGCCCCTCTGTCTCTCCTCACAGTGACGTGTCCCGTGAATGAGGTCCTAACAGCCCCTCTGTCTCTCCTCACAGTGACGTGTCCCATGAACGAGGTCCTAACAGCCCCTCTGTCTCCCCTCACAGTGACGTGTCCCGTGATCGAGGTCCTAACAGCCCCCCTGTCTCTCCTCACAGTGACGTGTCGCATGAACGAGGTCCTAACAGCCCCTGTCTCCCCTCACAGTGACGTGTCCCATGAACGAGGTCCTAACAGCCCCTGTCTCCCCTCACAGTGACGTGTCCCATGAACGAGGTCCTAACAGCCCCTCTGTCTCTCTTCACAGTGACGTGTCCCATGAACGAGGTCCTAACAGCCCCTGTCTCTCCTCACAGTGACGTGTCCCGTGAACGAGGTCCTAACAGCCCCTGTCTCTCCTCACAGTGACGTGTCCCGTGAACGAGGTCCTAACAGCCTCCACGGGCGTCATCATGAGCCAGTCCCCCGGCAGCGGCTTCCCCCACTTTGAGTCCTGTTCGTGGGTGGTCAAGGTAGAGCCGGGCTACAACATCACGTTCACAATACAACACTTCCAGACCAGCCGGCAGTTTGACGAGTTGGAGATCTTTGACGGTGAGTGTCTAGTACTTTTTTAACGTTGTGGATACTATCTTTATTATTGTTATATATACTACCTGTATTGTTGTGTATATACTACCTGTATTGTTGTGTATATACTACCTGTATTGTTGTGTATATACTACCTGTATCGTTGTGTATATACTACCTGTATTGTTGTGTATTTACTACCTGTATTGTTGTGTATATACTACCTGTATTGTTGTGTATATACTACCTGTATTGTTGTGTATATACTACCTGTATTGTTATATATACTACCTGTATTGTTATATATACTACCTGTATTGTTGTGTATATACTACCTGTATTGTTGTGTATATACTACCTGTATTGTTGTGTATATACTACCTGTATTGTTGTGTATATACTACCTGTATTGTTATATATACTACCTGTATTGTTATATATACTACCTGTATTGTTGTGTATATACTACCTGTATCGTTGTGTATATACTACCTGTATTGTTGTGTATATACTACCTGTATTGTTATATATACTACCTGTATTGTTATATATACTACCTGTATTGTTGTGTATATACTACCTGTATTGTTGTGTATATACTACCTGTATTGTTGTGTATATACTACCTGTATTGTTATATATACTACCTGTATTGTTATGTATATACTACCTGTATTGTTGTGTATATACTACCTGGAACGTTGTGTATATACTACCTGTATTGTTGTGTATATACTACCTGTATTGTTACATATACTACCTGTATTGTTGTGTATATACTACCTGTATTGTTATATATACTACCTGTATCGTTGTGTATATACTGCCTGTATTGTTGTATATACTACCTGTATTGTTATATATACTACCTGTATTGTTATGTATATTCTACCTGTGTTGTATTTACTACCTGTATTGTTGTGTATATACTACCTGTATTGTTGTGTATATACTACCTGTATTGTTGTGTATATACTACCTGTATTGTTGTGTATATACTACCTGTATTGTTATATATACTACCTGTATTGTTGTGTATATTCTACCTGTGTTGTATTTACTACCTGTATTGTTGTGTATATACTACCTGTATTGTTGTGTATATACTACCTGTATTGTTGTGTATATACTACCTGTATTGTTATATATACTACCTGTATTGTTGTGTATATACTACCTGTATTGTTGTGTATATACTACCTGTATTGTTATATATACTACCTGTATTGTTGTGTATATTCTACCTGTGTTGTATTTACTACCTGTATTGTTGTGTATATACTACCTGTATTGTTGTGTATATACTACCTGTATTGTTATATATACTACCTGTATTGTTATATATACTACCTGTATTGTTGTGTATATACTACCTGTGTTGTATTTACTACCTGTATTGTTGTGTATATACTTCCTATATTGTTGTATATACTGCCTGTATTGTTGTAATTACTGCCTGTATTGTTATATATACTGCCTGTATTGTTGTAATTACTGCCTGTATTGTTGTATATACTGCCTGTATTGTTGTATATACTGCCTGTATTGTTGTAATTACTGCCTGTATTGTTGTATATACTGCCTGTATTGTTGTAATTATTGCCTGTATTGTTGTATATACTGCCTGTATTGTTGTATATACTGCCTGTATTGTTGTATATACTGCCTGTATTGTTGTATATACTGCCTGTATTGTTGTATATACTGCCTGTATTGTTATATGTACTGCCTGTATTGTTGTATTTACTAACTGCATATACTGCCTGTCTATACTACCTGTGTTGCTGTACGTCATTCTTTAAGTCATACCACAGATTCTCAATTGGATTGAGGTCTGGGCTTTGACTATGACATTCCAAGACATTTAAAGGTTTCCTCTTAAACCACTCAAGTGTTACTTTTGCAGTAGGCTTAGGGTCATTGTCCTGCTGGAAGGTGAACCTCTGTCCCAGTCTCAAATTTCTGGAAGACTGAAACAGGTTTCCCTCATTTAGTTTCCCTCATTTAGCGCCATCCATCATTCCTTCAATTCTGAGCAGTTTCCCAGTACCTGCCGATGAAAAGACATTCCCACAGCATGATGCTAGCACCACCATGCTTCCTTGTAGGGATGGTGTTCTTGGAGTGTTGGGTTTGCGACAGACATAGCATTTTCCTTGATGGCAAAAAAGCTACATTTAAGTCTCATCTCACCAGAGTACTTCTTTCTTGCTTGGGGAGTCTCCCACCTTGTGGTGAACACCAAATGTGTTTGCATATTTTTTTCTGTACACTCTTCCATAAAGCCAAGCTCTATGGAGTGAACGGCTTAAAGTTGTCCTATGGACAGATACTCCAATCCAAGCTTTGCAGCTCCTTCAGGTTTATCTTTGGTCTCTTTGTTGACTCTCTGATTAATGGCCTCCTTGCCTGGTCAGTGAGTTTTGGTGGACGGCCCTCTCTTGGCAGGTTTGTTGTGATGCCATATTATTTAAAAAAATAATGGATAATATTAATAATGGATTTATTGGTGCTCTGTGGGATGTTCAAAGTTTCTGATATTTTTTATAACCCAACCCTGATCTGTACTTCTCCACAACGTTGTCCCTGACCTGTTTGGAGAGCTCCTTGGTCTTCATGGTGCCGCTTGCTTGGTGGTGCGCCTTGCTTAGTGGTGTTGCAGACACTGGGGCCTTTCAGAACAGGTGTATATATACTGAGATCATGTGACACCTAGATTGCACACAGGTGGACTTTATTTAGCTAATTATGTGACTTCTGAAGGTAATTTGTTTCTGCTGTGACTTCTGAAGGTATTTGTGCCGCTTGCTTGGTTGTGCCCCTTGCTTAGTGGTGTTGTAGACACTGGGCCCTTTCAGAGCAGGTGTGTGTATATATACTGAGCTCATGTGACAGATCATGTGACACTGAGATTGCATATTGGTGGACTTTATTTAAACTAGACGGAAGTTTACATACATCTTAGACAAATACATTTAAAACACAGTTTTTCACAATTCCTGACATTTAAGCCTATAAACAATTCCCTGTCTTAGGTCAGTTAGGATCACCACTTTATTTTAAGAATGTGAAATGTCAGAATAATAGTAGAGAGAATGATTTATTTCACCTTTTATTTATTTCATCACATTCCCAGTGGGTCAGAAGTTTACATAGTAGTATTTGGTAGCATTGCCTTTAAATTGTTGAACTTGGGTCAAACATTTTGGGTAGTCTTCCACAAGTTGCCCACAACAAGTTGGGTGAATTTTGGCCCATGTAACTGAGTCAGGTTTGTAGGCCTCCTTGCTCGCACACACTTTGTCAGTTCTGCCCACAAATTTTCTATATGATTGAGGTCAGGGCTTTGTGATGGCACTCCAACATCTATTTTGTGAAGTGCACCAGTCCCTCCTGCAGCAAAGTACTCCCACACAATGATACTGCCACCCCCTTCATCAGACCAGAGAACATTTCTCCAAGAAGTAAGATCTTTTGTCCCCATGTGCAGTTGCAATCCGTAGTCTAGCTTTTTTATGGTGGTTTTGAAGCAGTGGCTTCTTCCTTGCTGAGTGGCCTTTCAGGTTATGTCGATGTAGGACTCGTTTTACTGTGAATATAGATACTTTTGTACCTGTTTCCTCCAGCATCTTCATAAGGTCCTTTGCTGTTGTTCTGGGATTGATTCGCACTTTTCGCACCAAAGTACGTTCATCTCTAGAGACAGAACGCGTCTCCTCCCTGAGCGGTATGATGGCTGCGTGGTCCAATGGTGTTTCTACTTGCGTGCTATTGTTTGTACAGATGAATGTGGTACCTTCAAGTGTTTGGAAATTGCTCCCAAGGGTGAACCAGACTTTTTTCTGAGGTCTTGGCTGATTTCTTTTGATTTTCCCATGATATCAAGCAAAGAGACACTGAGTTTGAAGGTAGGCCTTGAAATACATCCACAGGTACATCTCCAATTGACTCAAATGATGTCAATTAGCCTATCAGAAGATTCTAAAGCCATGACATCATTTTCTGGAATTTATCAAGCTGTTTAAAGGCACAGTCAACTTAGTGTATGTAAACTTCTGACCCACTGGAATTGTGATACAGTGAATTATAAGTGAAATTATCTGTCTGTTAACAATTGTTGGAAAAATGACTTGTGTCATGCACAAAGTAGATGTCCTAACCGACTTGCCAAAACTATAGTTTGTTCATTAATAAGACATTTGTGGAGTGGTTGAAAATGAGTTTTAATGTCTCCAACCTAAAACTAAACTTCCCACTTCAGCACGCACGACTTTTCCATTTTTTATTATTTAGAATTTTTTGAAATAAGTTTTCTTTTTTCACTTCACTTCACCGTTTTAGACTATTCTGTGTATGTCCATTACATGAACCCCAAAATCCATTTAAATTACATCGTAGTGCAACAAAATAGGAAATACGCCAAGGTGGTGTATCAAGGCATAAGGCGAGAACCAGATTTAGACACAGGAGGCAGATGGTTGGAGTTTTACAATGTTTATTCATCCAAAAGGGTAGGCAAGAGAATGGTCGTTGACAGGCAAAAAGGTCGAAACCAGATCAGTCCAGGAGGTACAGAGTGGCAGACAGGCTCGTGGCAGGCAGAATGGTCAGGCAGGTGGGTACAAAGTCCAGAAACAGGCAAGGGTCAAAACCAGGAGGACTAGAAAAAGGAGAATGCAAAAAGCAGGAGAACGGGGAAAACGATGGTTGACTTGAAAACATACAAGACGAACTGACACAGAGAGACAGGAAACACTAGGATAAATACACTGGGGAAACAGTGGTGTCCAGAACAACATCTCGGAATGCACAACTCATCGGTTCTTGTCACGGATGGGCTATTGCAGCGGACGACAACACCGGGTTGCACTCCTATTAGCTAAAAACAAGAAGAAAAGGCTCCAGTGGGCATGCGATCACTAACACTGGACCACTGAGGAGTAGAAAAACATTGCCTGGTCCGACGAATCCTGGTTCCTGTTGCAGCATGCTGATGGCAGTGTCAGGATGTGGCGTAAGCAGTAGGAGTCCATAAACCATGAACCAATCCTGCCTGGTGTTGATGGTACAGGCTGGTGGCGGTGGTGTAATGGTGTGGAAAATTTTAAGTCCCTTGATAGCAAATTAGCAACGTTTGAATGCCACACCTCATAGAATCCATGCCCCAAATAATTCAGAATGTTCTGGAGGCAAAGGGGGGTTTGACCCAATACTAGAAAGGTGTACATAACAAACTGGCCGCTGATGACTGAACATTTTCCATTTTGTTGTCACACACTTTCTGATTAGATAGCTAACTAACAATCTCATCTCATTATTTATGCACATGGCCTGAACAAAATATCTGCTCCAACAGTCCTATTTTTGTCAGACAAACTAACTAACTATGCTCACAAGCAGGCCCAGAAAATAGCGGTGTTCATTTGGTGTCAAGGATGAGTTCACTTTTTGCGCCCATCCAGTGTTCGCACAAAGTAGCACAGATTACTAGCCAGACTAACTACCATGGTAGCTAGAGAGAGCCTAACTACATTGCTGGCTAGCTAGCTAACTAACATTAACTAAGTGAGAATGTGATGAGGACAGGGCTGCTACTGTCATGACTCTCTCTCTCTCACTCTCTCCTTCTCCTTTCTTTCTTTCTGTCTTTGTTTCTTTCTTTGTTTCTTTCTTTCTTTCTTTGGTGAGGATCATGGGTGCCAGATTAGCCCAAACCCCCTCTCTCCCAAAGGAGAGGAAAGGGGGAATTCGGACGGTTTTATCACTTAACAAAACCGGACTGTTATACCTTGTAATATACCTTGCAGACCGAATCGTAAATACCACTCTTTGGCTCTGCAGTATGGAGAATTAATAACTTCCTATACAATGTGATTGTTTAATTAGTTAGTAAATAAATCATTAAGCCAATTTGTGTATTGCTGAGGCTAGGGTTCGTGCAGATATCCAAGGATTATGCAACATTTAGAAATAGACTGATATGAGGAAATAAATGATTGATATCTTCATATTATTGTGTTAATTCGGGAAACGGTAACTCATTAAATAAACTTTTCACGTGGTGCCCCAAATTAAAAAATAGTTAATTGTTACATTATTAATTTAATTGAGTATGAATTAAACGTTGGAGGTAATTATTCAATAAATTGCAGTCATCACATGAATGATAGTCACTTCACGACACTACTCATCGTCAAACCACCATGCATAGTCTCTCTCGCATCGTGATTGTAGGGCTGAATGATGTACAATGAGCAGCTCGTAGAGCGCCCTCTTCAGGCAACCATTAAAACATTCAAAAAATTACTAGAAATGAGCAGACTTATTTGTTGATGTTATGTATATAATATGGCCACTTTATTAGTGGAAACAAATATTTATTTGAAAGGCTAATGTCGGTCTGACTCTACACACTACCAACCTCTCTAAAGACGTGGGTGAGCTGGAGAGAAATGGTCTGACTCTACACACTACCAATCTCTCTAAAGACGTGGGTGAGCTGGAGAGAAATGGTCTGACTCTACACACTACCAACCTCTCTAAAGACGTGGGTGAGCTGGAGAGAAATGGTCTGACTCTACACACTACCAACCTCTCTAAAGACCTGGGTGAGCTGGAGAGAAGTGTTACTGATTCCTCTTTTTTTTTTTATCTTCCAACGAGCGGGGAGAGAACAGACGTGTAAGCCCTCGTGGGCTGCCAAACAGAGTGTGGATCGTTGGATTCTTGGATGGGAATCTGTTTCTCACTTCCCAGCTGCTATCTCTGCCATAGCAGCATGGGACCAAACTACACGGACGAGTACATTGGCAAAGCCTCAATAGAAAGAGCTTCTTTTGATTTAGGAGTTGACAGCTCCTGCTAACATGACAGACCACTAGAACTAGCATGTGTAGACGTGAAACCACATGCTAAACACCTCAAGGCATTTGAATCCTCCCCCAACTGGTCGAGCTGATCAGGATATCACTACTGATCATGTCTAAACAGTTATTGACCCCATCGGCTCGAAAGGACCATGAAAAAAAGTCACACCATCAATGTTTATGAGGTGTCATATGAACCCAGGGTTGTTAGAGGTTCATTATGTCATTTAAACTCAGGGTTGTTAGAGGTTCATTATGTCATTTAAACCCAGGGTTGTAAGAGGTTCATTATGTCATATGAACCCAGGGTTGTTGGAGGAAGGGTTAGATGTAGGGTTGTAATGTGATGATGCAGTGTGTATTGTAAAGTACTATGTTGTTGTGAACTGTGATTAGTGGAGTGATGGTATGTGATGCGTCATTATGGGGGGGGGGGGGGGGTGGGTAGTGAATGGAGGATGTCACATTTAAAGTAAGACAATAAGTCCAAGTCTCTCTCTCTCTTATCTATCTATACAGGTCCGTCCAGACAGAGTCCTCTCCTGGTCACTCTGAGTGGAAACTACTCATCTCCTCTCAGCATCACCAGCTCTAACAACAAGGTCTACCTCCACTGGTCCTTCGACCACACCACCAGCCACAAAGGCTTCCGCATACGATACTCAGGTGAGTCAATGAAGAGTGTGTGTGTGTGTGTGTGTGTGTGTCTCTAACAGGTGGTCTCATGTTTAAACCCTACGTGAGTTGTTATTCTGTTCTCTTTCCCTCCTAAAGATGAAGGATGTGTTGATATAAGGACAACTGCATTACGTTGGATGAGTTATCGCCGTATCAATATTTAAAGCGCTCCCTCTGTTACGTATCAACATTCCTCAGGCAGATTGACTAATCACCCCTCCATCGTTCTCCCTCTCTCACCACAGTCCTTCTTGCATCTGTACCGCCATCCCTCCCTCCCTCTCTCGCCAGAGTCCTCCCTGCCTCGTTCCCTCTCCCCGGCCGGATGTTGTTCTTTCACTCCCACCATCAAAAGTAGTGCACTATGTAGGGGAGATCTCCTCACAGGTTGGCTGAGTTAGTGGCAGGCATCTCCTCACAGGTTGGCTGAGTTAGTGGCAGGCATCTCCTCTCAGGTTGGCTGAGTTAGTGGCAGGCATCTCCTCACAGGTTGGTTGAGTTAATGGCAGGCATCTCCTCACAGGTTGGTTGAGTTAGTGGCAGGCATCTCCTCACAGGTTGGCTGAGTTAGTGGCAGACATCTCCTCACAGGTTGGCTGAGTTAGTGGCAGGCATCTCCTCTCAGGTTGGCTGAGTTAATGGCAGGCATCTCCTCACAGGTTGGCTGAGTTAGTGGCAGGCATCTCCTCTCAGGTTGGCTGAGTTAGTGGCAGGCATCTCCTCTCAGGTTGGCTGAGTTAGTGGCAGGCATCTCCTCTCAGGTTGGTTGGGTTAATGGCAGGCATCTCCTCACAGGTTGGCTGAGTTAGTGGCAGGCATCTCCTCACAGGTTGGTTGAGTTAGTAGCAGGCATCTCCTCTCAGGTTGGCTGAGTTAGTGGCAGGCATCTCCTCTCAGGTTGGTTGAGTTAATGGCAGGCATCTCCTCACAGGTTGGTTGAGTTAATGGCAGGCATCTCCTCTCAGGTTGGTTGAGTTAATGGCAGGCATCTCCTCTCAGGTTGGTTGAGTTAATGGCAGGCATCTCCTCTCAGGTTGGTTGAGTTAATGGCAGGCATCTCCTCACAGGTTGGCTGAGTTAGTGGCAGGCATCTCCTCACAGGTTGGCTGAGTTAGTGGCAGGCATCTCCTCACAGGTTGTTTGAGTTAGTGGCAGGCATCTCCTCACAGGTTGGCTGAGTTAGTGGCAGGCATCTTCTCTCAGGTTGGCTGAGTTAGTGGCAGACAGCAGCTATCTGGTTGGCTGAGTTAGTGGCAGGCATCTCCTCACAGGTTGGCTGAGTTAGTGGCAGGCATCTCCTCTCAGGTTGGCTGAGTTAATGGCAGGCATCTCCTCTCAGGTAGGCTGAGTTAGTGGCAGAAATCTCATCGCAGGTTGGCTGAGTTAGTGGCAGACATCTCCTCACAGGTTGGTTGAGTTAGTGGCAGACAGCAGCTCATCGGTTGGCTGAGTTAGTGGCAGGTATCTCCTCACAGGTTGGTTGAGTTAGTGGCAGGCATCTCCTCACAGGTTGGTTGAGTTAGTGGCAGGCATCTCCTCACAGGTTGGCTGAGT
Organism: Oncorhynchus clarkii lewisi; assembly: GCF_045791955.1. NCBI lineage: Eukaryota > Metazoa > Chordata > Actinopteri > Salmoniformes > Salmonidae > Oncorhynchus > Oncorhynchus clarkii. The sequence goes on along the minus strand of NW_027259264.1, from coordinate 10,884 downwards.
TAGTGGCAGGCATCTCCTCTCAGGTTGGTTGAGTTAGTGGCAGACAGCAGCTATCTGGTTGGCTGAGTTAGTGGCAGGCATCTCCTCACAGGTTGGCTGAGTTAGTGGCAGGCATCTCCTCTCAGGTTGGCTGAGTTAATGGCAGGCATCTCCTCTCAGGTAGGCTGAGTTAGTGGCAGAAATCTCATCGCAGGTTGGCTGAGTTAGTGGCAGACATCTCCTCACAGGTTGGTTGAGTTAGTTGCAGACAGCAGCTCATAGGTTGGTTGAGTTAGTGGCAGGCATCTCCTCACAGGTTGCTTGAGTTAGTGGCAGGCATCTCCTCACAGGTTGGTTGAGTTAGTTTGCAGACAGTAGCTCTCAGGTTGGTTGGCTTCATCAATATGGAGTTGCCTTCTGTATGAATACCTCAGTGGGAACCAGACAGATGGCGAGAACAGATTCTACGTTTTGTACTGTTTTCTTTATCAATCCATATTTTATCTCCATGGCCCTTTGTCATCTCCTCCATCACCAGCTGTAGGAACACACCTGCTTCCTCGCTCCCTTGCTCCCTCGCTCCCTCGTTCCCTCGCTCCCTCGCTCCCTCGTTCCCTCGCTCCCCTTCTTTTCTTTCTATCTCTTTTTTCTGTTCCCTTTCTTCCTTCCTTCTCTCCCCGTTTTGCACCCTATTCCCTACATAGTACACTTCTGTTCCAAATTAGGGAATAGGGTGCTATTTGGGATGTTGCCCAGAGCACCATGTAGGGAATACGGTGCTATTTGGGATGCTGCCTAGAGCACCATGTAGGGAATACGGTGCTATTTGGGATGCTACCCAGAGCACCATGTAGGGAATACGGTGCTATTTGGGATGCAACCCTGGGCCTGAGCCAAAATCACAATGCACTGTCCCCCGGCTACTTTGTTTCCCTTATCTAACACCTATTGAATATGATCTGGTGTTTTACAGTGTTAAATCCCCATTATGGGGTTCCCTTATCTAGCACCTATTCCCCACCAATACAAAAAAAAAGTTTTAAAATGTTCTGCCTCTGTGAAACAATTTGTTTGAGAGAGAGAGCTACAGCGGCCCATAAACTGCATATACATCACTCGGTTAACAACGAACGGCCATAACTTTTTATACCGTAGGGGAATCTGAATTGTCTGTTCGTTGCGTTGGATGGGATACAGCGTTTCGGGTCCAGAATTAGCATTTTTATGGAGATATTTATAGCAATGTAGTCATTGAGATTAGCCATAATGAATGATACGCTTCTCTGTGTTCGTGGTCCACTTCCTCGCTAATCTCCCCTGCGCTCAATGCCACACTTCACGCCACACGTTATCATTCCAATGGGTATAATCTCAAATTCCTTCTCCTCTGACGTAGCTGCTCTACTGCTGTGTGTGTGTGTGTGTGTGTGTGTGTGTGTCCGTCCAGCAGTCTATATTTCAGATCCCCATGTAGTCCGAGAGAAACTCAACCCCAGACGTGTTGCATCACTCAGAATGGGATTGTTATAGTTGTATATTTAGCTGGCTACCAAAAACCGATATAGGATGTTTTTATATTGTGTATTTAGATATGTTATGATCTCTGGCCTCAGTCTAGCATCCATTTCTGTTTTGCAGCACACTGAGACGTCTCTGTGTCTCTCTCTCCCTTGTTTTGTTGTTTTTGAAAACACACCTAATTTAGATATTCCAGTTTTTCCATCTGTAGGTTCTCTACAGATAGTACGTATAACTATCTGTAGATAAACAACTGCTTGCTAAGTTGGGGCAAAGAAATATTTCTCAGTTAGAATACTGTTTAAATGCTCAGGTAGAATACTGTTTAAATGCTCAGGTAGAATACTGTTTAAATGCTCAGGTAGAATACTGTTTAAATGCTCAGTTAGAATACTGTTTAAATGCTCAGGTAGAATACTGTTTAAATGTTCAGGTAGAATACTGTTGTTGTACAGTATATTATATATGTTGTTGTACAGTATATTATCTCTGTCGTTGTACAGTATATTATCACTGTATATTATCACTGTCGCTGTACAGTATATTATCACTGTTGTTGTACAGTATATTATCTCTGTCGTTGTACAGTATATAATCACTGTATATTATCACTTTCGTTGTAAAGTATATTATTTCTGTCGTTGAACAGTATATTATCACTGTATATTATCACTGTCGTTGTACAGTATATTATCACTGTCGTTTAGTATATTGTCTCTGTCGTTGTACAGTATATTATCACTGTCGTTGTACAGTATATTATCACTGTGGTTGTACAGTATATTATCTCTGTCGTTGAACAGTATATTATCACTGTATATTATCACTTTCGTTGTACAGTATATTATTTCTGTCGTTGAACAGTATATTATCACTATATATTATCACTGTCGTTATACAGTATATTATCACTGTCGTTTAGTATATTGTCTGTCGTTGTACAGTATATTATCACTGTCGTTGTACAGTATATTATCTCTGTGGTTGTACAGTATATTATCTCTGTCGTTGAACAGTATATTATCACTGTCGTTGTACAGTATATTATCACTGTGGTTGTACAGTATATTATCTCTGTCGTTGAACAGTATATTATCACTGTCGTTGTACAGTATATTATCTCTGTCGTTGAACAGTATATTATCACTGTTGTTGTACAGTATATTATCACTGTCGTTGTACAGTATATTATCTCTGTCGTTGTACAGTATATTATCACTGTGGTTGTACAGTATATTATCTCTGTCGTTGTACAGTATATTATCACTGTCGTTTAGTATATTGTCTCTGTCGTTGTACAGTATATTATCACTGTGGTTGTACAGTATATTATCACTGTCGTTGTACAGTATTTTATCACTGTTTCGACCAACTATTCTTGTTTATTCACAATATCACATGACAGCCCCCCCAACCTTCTCTTATATTAACAATGTTTTCACCAACTTTTGAAACTTATCAGACTTTTCAGACATTTAAACATAATATGTTTATTCACAGCAGCGTATTGCAGCCCAGCTAGCAAACTGTGGAAACTTTTCAGATTTAGTTCAAATATTTCAATGTTGTTGTTGTTGTTTTGTTTTCATTAAATGCGGTTGTTTGTTTATCCACAGCGGCATACTGCAGCCCACCTAGCAACCCTCTCAATGGAACAGTCCACAGTCAGACAGGCACCAAGCTAGGCAGTACCCTGCGCTTCAGCTGTGACCAGGGCTTTCGTCTGATTGGCCAAAGCAGTGCCACCTGCACCCGCACCCCCCAGGGGATTTATATATGGAACGCCCCCGTACCGCTCTGCCAAGGTAAGGATATAAACCACAGGGGATCTAAACATGGAACGCCCCCGTACCGCTCTGCCAAGGTCAGGATATGAACCACAGGGGATCTAAACATGGAACGCCCCCGTACCGCTCTGCCAAGGTAAGGACATGAAGAGTGGGGAGAACAAGTATTTGATACACTGCCGATTTTGCAGGTTTTCCTACTTACAAAGCATGTAGAGGTCTGTAATTTTTAATCATAGGTACACTTCAACTGTGAGAGACGGAATCTGAAATAAAAATCCAGAAAATCACATTGTATGATTTTTAAGTAATTAATTTGCATTTTATTGCCATGACATAAGTATTTGATCATTGATGATAAGAATTACAGACCTCTACATGCTTTGTAAGTAGGAAAACCTGCAAAATCGCCGGTGTATCAAATACTTGTTCTCCCCACTGTAAATATTCAGACTCTTTGCTATGAGACTCAACATTGAGTTCAGGTGCATCCTGTTTCCATTGATCATCCTTGAGATGTTTCTACAACTTGATTGTAGTCCACCTGTGGTAAATTCAATTGATTGGACACGATCTGGAAAGGCTCACACCTGTCTATATAACACACCTGTTTATATAACACACCTGTCTATATAAGGTCCCACAGTTGACAGTGCATGGTAGAGCAAAAACCAATCCATGAGGTCGAAGGAATTGTCCGTAGAGCTCCGAGACAGGATTGTGTCGAGGCACACATGTGGGGAAGGGTACCAAAACATTTCTGCAGCATCGAAGGTCCCCAAGAACACAGTGGCCTCCATCATTCTTAAATTGAAGAAGTTTGGAAACACAAAGACTCTTCCCAGAGCTGGCCGTCCGGCCAAACTGATGGTCAACGACATAACTCTATAGTTCCTCTGTGAAGATGGGAGAACCTTCCAGAAGGACAACCATCGGGGAGATGACCAAGAACCCGATGGTCACTCTGACAGAGGTCTAGAGTTCCTCCTTTGAGATGGGAGAACCTTCCAGAAGGACAACCATTTATGCAGCACTCCAGAAGTCAGGCCTTTATGTTAGAGTAGCCAGACAGAAGCCACTACTCAGTAAAAGGCACATTGCAGCCCACTTGGAGTTTTACAAAAGGCACCCAAAGGACTCTCAGACCATGAGAAACAAGATTCTACTCAGTCTGATGAAACTCAGTCTGATGAAACAAAGATTGAACTATTTGGTCTGAATGCCAAGCGTCACGTTTGGAGGAAACCTGGCACCATCCCTACAGTGAAGCATAGTGGTGGCAGCATCACGTCTGGAGGAAACCTGGCACCATCCCGTTGGGATGTTTTTCAGCGGAAGGATTGAGCGATGGTATCAAGGGAAAGATGAATGGAGCAAAGTACAGAGAGATCCTTGAGGAAAACCTGCTCCAGAGCACTCAGGACCTCAGACTGGGACGAAGGTTCACCCTCCAACAGGACAACGACCCTAAGCACACAGCCAAGACAACACAGGAGTGGCTTCAGGACAAGTCTCTGAATGTCCTTGAGTGGCCGCGCCACAGCCCAGACTTGAACCCAATTGAATATCTCTGGAGAGACCTGAAAATAGCTGTGCAGCGACGCTCCCTATCCAACCTGACAAGAGCTTGAGAGGATGTGTAGAGTACAATGGGAGAAACACCTCAAAAAACAGGTGTGCCAAGCTTGTAGCGTCATACCCAATACGACTCGAGGCTGTAATCGCTGCCAAAGGGACTTCAACAAAGTACAGAGTAAAGGGTCTGAATACTTAAATATCAAATATTTTCTTTATATATAAATTTGCAAAATTGTCTATAAACCTGTTTTTCCTTTGTCATTATTGGGGTATTGTGTGTAGATTGTTGAGGAAACAAAACTATTTAATACATTTTATAATAAGTCTGTAAAGTAAAAAAAAATGGAAAAAGTCAAGAGGTCTGAATACTTTCTGAATGCACTGCATATTTAATGAATACAACTATTTCGATGGAAGTGATGGTCTACTCAGTTTCTTTGAGGCTTCTGTGCCTACAAGTTTTTACCTTTTTTCTAATACCACTTAGCACTTAATTGGCCAAAATAGGACAAACTCAGTGGCTGATTCAAAGGAAGAAATGGAAGCCACTTCAACAAGCTGCCTAGACTGGATTGGGACTTCAGACATAAACTCAGCAAAAAAAAGAAACAGCCCTTTTTTCAGGTCTTTCAATGATAATTCGTAAAAAAAAAATCACAGATCGTCATTGTAAAAGGGTTTAAAAACTGTTTTGCATGCTTGTTCAATGAAGCATTGGGGCGACAGATAGCCTAGTGGTCGGAGCGTTGGACTAGTAACCGAAAGGTTGCAAGATCGAATCCCCGAGCAGACAAGGTAAAAATATGTCGTACTGCTCGTTGTGTGCATGATTTCCTGCAAGACAGGAATGTCAGTGTTCTGCCATGGTTAGCCAAGAGCCCGGATCTCAATCCCATTGAGCACGTCTGGGACCTGTTGGATCGGAGGGTGAGGGCTAAGGCCATTCCTCCCGGAAATGTCCGGGAACTTGCAGGTGCCTTGCAGGTGCCTTGGTGGTAACATCTCACAGCAAAAACTTGCAAATCTGGTGCAGTCCATGGGGAGATGCACTGCAGTACTTAATGCAGCTGGTGGCCACACCAGATACTGACTGTTACTTTTGATTTTGACCACCCCCCCTTTGTTCATTGACACATTATTCAATTTCTGTTAGTCACATGTCTGTGGAACTTGTTCAGTTTATGTCTCAGTTGTTGAATCTTGTTATGTTGATACAAATACATACACATGTTAAGTTTGCTGAAAATAAACGCAGTTGACAGTGAGATGATGTTTATTTTTTTGCTGAGTTTACATAAATACTGAATTGACCGGACCTGAATGATTCTACAGTGTTCTTTTCTTTTATCTATTCAGATTGGTGCCGATTCAGACTTAGGAAATGCCTTTCCTACTCACACATTAAGAGTATTTACCTTATTCAGTCGCTGTATAAAGATCGGGAGACAGGCGTCGGAATGCGTAATAGTGCTTATTATTTCTATACCTCAAACTACAGCGTTTACCATGTAAAGGCAAGGGGAAGAACACTGAACAAACACGTATACAAACCCAAACAAAAGAACGAGGATTACCTCAAATAAATAACACAAGCGCACAATGATTTACACACGGGATGAGACCCGTAATCATCTGCGCAATCCACAGCGGTACGAAAGCCAAAACACAAAGCACAGGGACTCACAGGCACCAACGTACATAGTACCAATAATCAACAATACAATGGTGAACCAAGGGCTTATCCAGTTACTAATCTCTGGGAATAGGGCACATTTATACAGTTACTCTGGGAATAGGGACCAGCTGTGCGTAATGAAAGTTACGGAGGGATCGGTGACAGTTGCGTAACTCTGCAGGTGTGAGTAAATTTAATTCAAACATTTTTTTTCCAGTACATTCATCTTAAGCCATCCGCAAAACACCAGTCTCAACGTCAACAGTGAAGAGGCGACTCCGGGATGTTATCCTTCTAGGCAGAGTTCCTCTGTCCAGTCTCAACATCAACAGTGAAGAGGCGACTCCGGGATGTTATCCTTCTAGGCAGAGTTCCTCTGTCCAGTCTCAACATCAACAGTGAAGAGGCGACTCCGGGATGTTATCCTTCTAGGCAGAGTTGCAAAAAAAAAGCCATATCTCAGACTTGCCAAAAATATCTATATATTAAGATGGGGAAAAAAACAGACACTGGTCACGGGTACTATTTAATGAAGCTGCCAGTTGAGGACTTGTGAGTTGTCTTGTTTCTCTAATGTATTTTTCTTCTTGCTCTGTTGTGCACCGGGGCCTCCCACTCTTTCTATTCTGGTTAGAGCTCGTTTGCGCTGATCTGTGAAGGGAGTAGTACACAGCGATGTACGAGATCTTCAGTTTCTTGGCAATTTCTTGCATGGAATAGTCTTCATTTCCCAGAACAAGAATAGACTGACGAATTTCAGAAGGAAGCTATTTATTTCTTGTCGTTTTGAACCCACAAATGCTGATGCTCCAGATACTCAACTAGTCTAAAGTAGGCCAAGTGTATTTCTTATTTAATCAGAACAGTTTTCAGTGGTGCTAACATAATTGCAAAAGGGTTTTCTAATGATCAATTAGCGTTTTAAAATGATACATTTGGATTAGCTAACACAACATGCCATTGGAACACAGAAGAGATAGTTGCTGATAATGGGCCTCTGTACCCCTATGTAGATATTCCCTTAAACATTCTGCTGTTTCCAGCTACAATAGTCATTTACAACATTAACAATGTCTACACTGTATTTCTGATTAATTTTATGTAATTTTAATGGACCAGAAATGTGCTTTTCTTAAAATAACCAGGTCAAGTGACCCCAAACTCTTGAACAGTAGTGTACATATTCTTCTCTGTTTCAGCACCAATTGGTCGATGAAGAAAATACTCTAATCTTGTAGATGACCTAGGTTTTGGAATTCTGAATCATAAAAAACAGGTTTTGGGGAGCCTTTACGCACTAAAGAAAATGAAAAAAGTGGTTTAATTAGTTCTGAAAATGTAACCCATCAAATACAAAACAACAGATGTAAACTAACATTGAAGTTTCCCGACAATTCAGAGAGAAAAAGGGAAATAATATGAACATAATAACACAAAGAATAAATCCACAATGAGTATCGATAACGTGGCTATGTACACGCAGTACCAGTACCAATGAGCAGGGGTACGAGGTCATTGAGGTAGGGGTTGTAACGAGTCAATGAGCAGGGGTACGAGGTCATTGAGGTAGGGGTTGTAACGAGTCAATGAGCAGGGGTACGAGGTCATTGAGGTAGGGGTTGTAACGAGTCAATGAGCAGGGGTACGAGGTCATTGAGGTAGGGGTTGTAACGAATCAATGAGCAGGGGGTACGAGGTCATTGAGGTAGGGGTTGTAACGAGTCAATGAGGTAGATATGTACTAATAGGGGTAGTGGTTGTAACGGGGTTGTACCGGGGTTGTAACGGGGGTTGTAACGGGGGTTGTAGCGGGGTTGGAACAGGGGTTGGAACGGGGTTGTAACGGGGGTTGTACCGGGGTTGTACCGGGGTTGTACTGGGGTTGTAACCGGGGTTGTAACGGGGGTTGTACCGGGGTTGTAACGGGGTTGTAACGAGTGCGCTGAAAGTCAGGAAGAAAGTTCAGGGAGTGTTTAATTTTTTTTTTAAATAAACAATGAACACGAAACACAAACAACACACCAACATGAAAACAGAGTCAATAACATATGAGGAAAGAACCAAGGGGAGTGGCAGATATAGAGAAGATAATCAAGGAGATGATGGAGTCCAGGTGAGTGTCATGAGGCTCAGGTGCGCAAGACGATGGTGACAGGTGTGCGGGATAATCAGCAGCCTGATCACCTAGAGGCCGGAGAGGGAGTATACGTGACAGGGGTAAAGTGACTCGTCAACAGGATAGATTATAAACGGTAGCAGCAGCGCATGTAATGAGTCGACAGAGTTAGAGGTGACAAGGGTCAATCCAGATAGTTTAACCAAAAGATACCCAGATTATCTCAGATTCAGATCTATTATCCCACCAGTGGGAAATTCATTTGGTCATGTGCCTAATAAGACAGTACACAAAACATGAAAACACAGAAACTACACAATATAATTAACTAGAAGTGCTTTTGCTACACATTGAAAGTGAATGTGCAGTATGCTGTATATTGGAGGGATCATCAGACTATCCATTCTACAGCCTAATGGCTGATGGTATAAAACAGTCCCCATATCCGTCTGTTTTCATTTTCTTTTGAAGAAGTCTTCCCTCTTGCCCGGCTGCTGCTGTGACTCAGTTTTGAGTCTGTCTTGTAAAATGCTTTAAAGATGTAGAAGGATGAGTTTGGTGTACAGTACTCGATCTATAGCAATTATCCTTCCCGCCGTCTTAGTCGAGCGCTGAAGCTTGACTTGGTCTTGCACTCGCATGTTCACAAACACCCATTTCAGAGCAAAGGACAACACACTCTGCAGGTCGGATTTATAGAACATTTGTAAGATATTGAGGTTGAAAGAAAAAACATTCTCTGTTGCAACTTCCAGGTCATCGGCGCAGGCCGTCGTCAGGGCCGTCGTCAGGGCTGTCGTCAGGGCCGTCGTCAGGGCCGCCCAGTCAGTGGATTCAAAACAGTCCTGGTGGTCTTCTGTCTCTTCAGGAGTGTAACATATTGCTGATGTGATGGTAAATGTTCAGGTAGATTGCACATGTTAAAGTCTCCCATGATTAGCTGTTTATGCTTCAGGTGACTCTGTTTTCCGCCTGGGATACAAGGTCATGAATCAAGTCGGCAGCTATTCGGGTGTGAATGGAGGGGGCTATGTAGACAATAAATAGTCAACCTGATTTATTTCTCATGGCAGGTGGTACGGCCCTAAGGTTTAGAGCAAGAAGTTCAATATCTTTAGTACAGACCTTGTGCTTAGTTTTAATGTGGGCAGGACTGCAATATTTCTCGTTGATGAATGCACAAATTCCACCGTCTTTTCTCTTACCAGAGTTGATGTTTCGGTCCATTCTGACGATTGTGTAGCCATCCAGCTACACAGCGGAGGAGGGATCCTGTTCTGTAAGCTCAGGTCCCAGGTCCCAGGTCCCAGGTCCAAGGTCTCAGGTCCCAGGTCCCAGGTCCCAGGTCCCAGGTCCCAGGTCCCAGGTCCCAGATCCCAGGTCTCAGGTCCCAGGTCCCAGGTCCCAGGTCCCAGGTCCCAGATTCCAGGTCTCAGGTCTCAGGTCTCAGGTCTCAGGTCTCAGGTCCCAGGTCCCAGGTCCCAGGTCCCAGGTCCCAGGTCCCAGGTCCCAGGTCCCAGATTCCAGGTCTCAGGTCTCAGGTCTCAGGTCTCAGGTCTCAGGTCCCAGGTCCCAGATTCCAGGTCTCAGGTCTCAGGTCTCAGGTCTCAGGTCTCAGGTCTCAGGTCTCAGGTCCCAGGTCCCAGGTCTCAGGTCTCAGGTCCCAGGTCCCAGATTCCAGGTCCCAGGTCCCAGATTCCAGGTCTCAGGTCTCAGGTCTCAGGTCTCAGGTCTCAGGTCCCAGATTCCAGGTCTCAGGTCTCAGGTCTCAGGTCTCAGGTCTCAGGTCCCAGGTCCCAGGTCCCAGGTCCCAGGTCTCAGGTCTCAGGTCTCAGGTCTCAGGTCTCAGGTCCCAGGTCCCAGGTCCCAGGTCTCAGGTCTCAGGTCTCAGGTCCCAGGTCCCAGGTTCCAGGTCTCAGGTCTCAGGTCTCAGGTCTCAGGTCTCAGGTCTCAGGTCTCAGGTCCCAGGTCCCAGGTCCCAGGTCTCAGGTCTCAGGTCTCAGGTCTCAGGTCTCAGGTCTCAGGTCCCAGGTCCCAGGTCCCAGGTCCCAGGTCCCAGGTCTCAGATCCCAGGTCTCAGGTCTCAGGTCTCAGGTCTCAGGTCCCAGGTCCCAGGTTCCAGGTCTCAGGTCTCAGGTCCCAGGTCCCAGGTCCCAGGTCTCAGGTCTCAGGTCCCAGGTCCCAGGTCTCAGGTCCCAGGTCCCAGGTCCCAGGTCCAAGGTCTCAGGTCG
>NW_027259263.1:0-36052 GCF_045791955.1 Oncorhynchus clarkii lewisi | reverse complement strand
GAATAAGAAATAAAAGTAACAAGTAATTAAAGAGCAGCAGTAAAATAACAATAACGAGACTATATACAGGGGGGTACCGGAACAAAGTCAATGTGCGGGGGAACTGGTTAGTTGAGGTAATGTAGGTAGAGTTATAAAGTGACTATGCATAGATGATAACAACAGAGGGTAGCAGCGGTGTAAGGTGGGAGGGGGGGCAATGCAAATAGTCTGGGTAGCTATTTGATTAGGTGTTCAGGAGTCTTATGGCTTGGGGGTAGGAGCTGTTTAGAAGCCTCTTGGACCTAGACGTGGCGCTCCGGTACCGCTTGCCGTGCAGTAGCAGAGAGAACAGTCTATGACTAGGGTGGCTGGAGCCTTTGACAATTTTTAGGGACTTCCTCTGGATGGCAGGAAGCTTGGCCCCAGTGATGTACTGGCCGTTCACACTACCCTCTGTAGTGCCTTGCGGTCAAAGGCCGAGCAGTTGCCATACCTGTCATTGATGCAACCAGGATGCTCTCGATGGTGCAGCTGTAGAACCTTTTGAGATTCTGAGGACCCATGCCAAATCTTTTCAGTCTCCTGAGGGGGAGTAGCTTTGTCGTACCCTCTTTGCGACTGTCTTGGTGTGCTTGGACCATGTTAGTTTGTTGGTGATGTGGACACCAAGGAACTTGAAGCTCTCTACCCGCTCCACTGCAGCCCCGTTGATGAGAATGGGGGCATTTTTTTTCTGTAGTCCACAAACACCTCCTTTGTCTTGATCACGTTGAGGGAGAGGTTGTTGTTCTGGCACCAAACGGCAAGGTCTCTGACCTCCTCGAAGTGAACATACAGTTGTGACCAAAAGTTTTAAGAATGACACAAATATTAATTTTCACAAAGTTTGTTGCTTCAGTGTCTTTAGATATTTTTGTCAGATGTTACTATGGAATACTGAAGTATAATTACAAGCATTTCACAAGTGTCAAAGGCTTTTATTGACAATTACATGAAGTTGATGCAAAGAGTCAATATTTGCAGTGTTGACCCTTCTTTTTCAAGACCTCTGCAATCCGCCCTGGCATGCTGTCAATTAACGTCTGGGCCACATCCTGACTGATGGCAGCCCATTCTTGCATAATCAATGCTTGGAGTTTGTCAGAATTTGTGGGTTTTTGTTTGTCCACCCGCCTCTTGAGGATTGACCACAAGTTCTCAATGGGATTAAGTGGTGGTCCATCATGCAGGAAAAGGCATTGTTCGTCACCAAACTGTTCCTGGATGGTTGGGAGAAGTTGCTCTCAGAGGATGTGCTGGTACCATTCTTTATTGATGGTTGTGTTCTTAGGTAAAATTGTGAGTGAGCCCACTCCCTTGGCTGAGAAGCAACCCCACACATGGTCTCCGACATCCGACATCCGACGAGCGTCAGAGCCTGTGTAGTATGATTCGATCTTAGTCCTGTATTGATGGTTCGTCGGAGGGCATAGCGGAATTTCTAATAAGCTTCCGGTTTAGAGTCCCGCTCCATGAAAGCGGCAGCTCTAGCCTTCAGCTCAGTGGGGATGTTGCCTGCAATCCATGGCTTCTGGTTGGGGTATGTACGTAGTCACTGTGGCGGTGACATCCTCGATGCACTTATTGATAAAGCCAGTGACCGATGTGGTGTACTCCTCAATGCCATCGGAGGAATCCCGGAACATGTTCCAGTCTGTGATGTCATGTTCCATGTAGTTTAGCATCTGCTTCATCTGACCACCTTAGTATTGACTGAGTCACTGGTGCTTCCTGCTTTAATTTTTGCTTGTAAGCAGGAATCAGGAGGATAGAATTATGGTCAGATTTGCCAAATGGAGGGTGAGTGAGAGCTTTGTATGTGTCTCTATGTGTTGAGTAAAGGTGGTCCAGAGTTTTTTTCCCTCTGGTTGCACATTTAACATGCTGATAGAAATTTAGTCCCTGGCTATCCCACACTACATTAATGCCATAATTTACACAAAAATGAAGAGGTTGTTTCTCCCCCTAAAACAAAGACACACAGCACCCATCAGATGTGTGTTGTAAAGTAGATCTCCACAGGTGGTTAGTTACTTACTTCACTGGTGTCGAGCCGCAGCAGGTGAACAACATTGTGAGTCTGTGGCTGGGGGTAGAGTTGGGAAGAGACAGGGGTCTAGCCATTCATGTAGGCAGGATACGTTCCTGTCCTGGCCCTGCAGTGCACTATAGTGCCGGTTGTTCTAAGAGGCACACTCGGGTTCCTCCCTGCAGTTCCTCCATAAATATAGTATCCAGAGAGGATGACCTCCGACCCCAAAGAGAAGACTGGCTCTGGTTGCATGGATGGCCGTGACTGGAGAGGAGCTAAGCATGGTTAATTGACTGAACCTAGCTACTTAACTACCTCAACAAACTCGCCATTTCCCCATGTCCCTTCGGGCCATATCTATGCCAGGATACTGTCCTTCTTATGGGTGACTTTTGTTCTCACCTCTCGGTGTGTATGATGTTCATGTTCTCCAGACTCAGATCTGTCTCGTTTACACATGGTCTGTACATTCTGTGCCTCCGCGACCATGTGCATGTGCTCCGCAACATAATCTCGGAACCTAATCAATCAATTCATGTTATTTGTTTGTTTCAAGACCAAACACGTCCATGGATCATTCTGGGGATACATTGGCCAAATATAAACAAAAACATTTTTGTTGTTGTATCCAAATAAAATGCAGATAATGTGGCTGGATCGACCACTAGGAACATCCATCTTCACCAGACCCTGGTCCCTGACAAGGAAACCACTGGACAAAATAAACCGTGGAAGACCAAGGAACACCTAGATGGAAGAACATAAGTATTCATGGAAAGAAGCAAACAAAATGGTGGAGGTGGAGATCATTCATGGATGACCTCTGCTCACCATGGAATAAAACAGTTGAAGTCAAGTCTGTCACAAGAGACTAGCTCCAACTTCACAGTCTGGTACTATCATGTTTATTTATGTCGTGTTCCCCTGCTCAGATGTTGCATGCATCAACCAATGGTTGTGTGCCACGTCAGACTGTGCCGTCACACACGAGATTGCTAGAACATAAAATACCTATCCAGGCATTGTAAGTTCTGGCATGCTCCAGCAACATCTGTGCAGAGAAACACAACCTTAGTCATTGTGAACATTCTCCACCTCCTGCTGTGTTGACTTGACACTACCCCAGTCTAGAATGTGCTGATTGTTTTGTGTGTATTCAGACCAGTGTGTATTTTGTGTGTATTCTAATGACCAGGAGTTTCCCTGAATATGTGACCTAGCAATCCAGGTACATGTTGAGACCCAGTCAGACCAGGTACATGTTGGAGCCCAGTCAGAACAGGTACATGTTGGGGCCCAGTCAGACCAGGTACATGTTGGGGCCCAGTCAGACCAGGTACATGTTGAGGCCCAGTCAGACCAGGTACATGTTGGGGCCCAGGCAGAACAGGTAGATGTTGGGGCCCAGTCAGACCAGGTACATGTTGGGGCCCAGTCAGACCAGGTACATGTTGGGGCCCAGTCAGACCAGGTACATGTTGGGGCCCAATCAGACAAGGTACATGTTGGAGCCCAGTCAGACCAGGCACATGTTGGGGCCCAGTCAGACCAGGTACATGTTGGGGCCCAATCAGGCCAGGTACATGTTGGGGCCCAGTCAGACCAGGTACATGTTGAGGTCCAATTAGGTCAAGTGATAAGAAAAACTCCTAGCCCTACCTAGAATATCTCTGAATAACAGAGCACCAGGATTGTGATCCAATTCCCTTTCAATTCCAGGAGGTGAACTAAATTCCAATTCCACATTTTCCTAATTGAAAAACATTGAGAATAGGAATTTCAGTGTACTTCTTGAATTGAAATAGACTCCAATCCTGCAGAGCACTGATGTCAAAAGGTGTCCCTTGGTTTGAGAACTTGTAGTTTCAGAAACATCTAGATTCAGAAACTTCTAGAGCTTAAATTATAGCTTGAGCAAACAATGGCGTCATTGAGAATCTTTTCTTTTGACAATCAAATCTGCCATTTGACAGCTGCTAATTTCCACCCAGACAGCATGGATAGTGCCTGTCATAACATGGCGACTGTCACTATCCCTGCAGTACCATCATGGGGGCATGATTCTGAGTGGGTCTGGGCACCAGAACACTTACCATTCCAGAATTCCAATGGGACATTTTTGAATGGCGATCACATATCTGGTGTGAACCTGTGAGCTAGACAGGCCGAGAAAGAACGAGTGAGGGAATGAGACAGAGAGAGACTGAAAATGAACACTGCATAGACACTGAAGTACTAGAGGACAGTGACATGCCACCTACTGGAGTCACTAGTGCTGCAAACTGTCACAGACGCCGATGGTGACGGTGGGCCATCTTTATTTAGCACCAGACCAGCCTGACTGTGGGTCTGCCCAGGGGGCTTCTGGCACGACAACCAATCACAAAAGGGACACATGTACATAAACCAGAGAGCTGGAGTGAACCAACAGGAGGGAAGGAAGGAGAGCGAGAACCTGGGCCACGTTCAATAAAACCTCTTTCATGACTACAGAACACAACCCTTTTTAACCCTTTGCTATACATTGGGGCAAAAAAGTATTTAGTCAGCCAACAATTGTGCAAGTTTTCCCACTTAAAAAGATGAGAGGCCTGTAATTTTCATCATATGTACACTTCAACTATGACAGACAAAATGAGAGAAAAAAATCCAGAAAATCACAGTGTAGGATTTTTAATGAATTTATTTGCAAATTATGGTGTAAAATAAGTATTTGGTCAATAACAAAAGTTTATCTCAATACTTTGTTATATACCCTTTGTTGGCAATGACAGAGGTCAAACGTTTTCTGTAAGTCTTCACAAGGTTTTCACACACTGTTGCTGGTATTTTGGCCCATTCCTTCATGCAGATCTCCTCTAATATAACTTTTTGGTAAAAACTCAACTCGTTGTGTTTGGAGGACAAAGAATGCCGAGTTGCATCCAAAGAACACCATACCTACTGTGAAGCATGGGGGTGGAAACATCATGCTTTGGGGCTGTTTTTCTGCAAAGGGACCAGGACGACTGATCCGTGTAAAGGAAAGAATGAATGGGGCCATGTATCGTGAGATTTTGAGTGAAAACCTCCTTCCATCAGCAAGATGGGTCTTTCAGCATGACAATGATCCCAAACACACCGCCCGGGCAACGAAGGAGTGGCTTCGTAAGAAGCATTTCAAGGTCCTGGAGTGGCCTAGCCAGTCTCCAGATCTCAACCCCATAGAACATCTTTGGAGGGAGTTGAAAGTCGCCCAGCAACAGCCCCAAAACATCACTGCTCTAGAGGAGATCTGCATGGAGGAATGGGCCAAAATACCAGCAACAGTGTGTGAAAACCTTGTAAAGACTTACAGAAAACGTTTGACCTCTGTCATTGCCAACAAAGGGTATATAACAAAGTATTGAGATAAACTTTTGTTATTAACCAAATACTTATTTTCCACCAGAATCCAATTTGCAAATAATTTAATTAGAAATCCTACAATGTGATTTTCTAGATTTTTTTCCCTCATTGTCTGTCCTAGTTAAAGTGTACCTATGATGAAAATTACAGGCCTCTCTCATCTTTTTAAGAGGGAGAACTTGCACAATTGGTGGCTGACTAAATACTTTTTTGCCCCACTGTAACATCACCGGTGTCATAGAAATTGCACTGCCGTAAAAATGTAATACATTTAAAATCAGATATGTAACAGTTAAACTGCTCTTAAATGCTAATGTGCTAGCTACACAAAGTGATAGTGATAAACAGAAACGAGACCAACTTGTAAAAAATGAAGTACAAACTTTATTATTCTGTCTTTACAAAAGGCACAAGCCTCTTCTTTATCCACCCACAAGTTTCTTCTTAAAAAAACCTCTAAATATAATAGCTTCTCAACGACCGTGTGGACTGACTGTCCAACAAAACATAAGACAACAGATAAAGAGGAGCTGGGGAGGAGTGGAGGGCGTGAGTGATGGAGAGGGAAGACAGGATGAGAGTCTTGTGTTGACTACAGACAGACAAAGAGATGAGGGACAGACAGACATGGGACAGGGGTTGTATTCACTAGGGCACACCGTAGCAATGGAAAATTAAAACAACTGTTTCTTATTGGGCAAGGTCAGGTAGTATCTCCCTGTTTCAGTCCATTTTCTTCCGTTTGGTGCCTAATGAATACACCCAGGGTATATGACCGGGTCAGACACAGGGAAAAGGGGAAATACACAGCTGTGTGGTTTTAGTCTCACAACATATCAAGAGCTTCAGCCGAGGAGAGGCCCCCTTTCAGAAAAATAAGAGGAACCCTCTCCCATTTATAGTACAGTAAGTGCTTTAGAACCGTAACCCCCCCCATTCACTGACCCCCTCCCTGACCCCTGCCCACCTCACAGGCAATCTGTTATGTATCTAACAGAGATATCGTATAGAAGATACACAAAACATCTATGGGACAGTGCTTGGCATCAGCAGAGAACATGTTTGAACACAGGTACTGAAAGGGGCTACTACGGACATAGCATAAAGCGTAACCAAACAAAAACAACAACATTTTCTTCAGCAATCAATAGGACTGGATCAGAGGACTGCCCCTATCGATCCAGATTATAAGGTTTATAGAGGGCACACCTCAAGAATCACTGACCATTTCCAAATAATGGAACTCAACATGGCTAAGTTGTTTTTTTTCCTGGGTGAACACAGTGGTTGCGTTCCAGGCTGACTACATTACAGTCACAGTGCATGCAGCAACCTATGGCTGCGTGCCACCTCACTGACTTTCCAGTCCGCCATCAGTTGGCGGTGTCATTTTGTGGTAAGCTGATACAAAAACACCTATCCAGGCATTGTGAGGTTCTGGCATGCGACTGCAATGAAGTGGCCTTGAACGTGGCCAGTGTGAATCCACTGTAAATACCAAGAAGGAAGGATAGGAGGGAGATGCGTCTCATCTGACCAGCAGTAAAAGGACTCCCTCTACACTCAAAGGGAAGACATAAGGGACAATCAACAAATCAATACAATTTGCCATCAAATCATTTTACATTAAAAACGATTCCTCTGCGATTGGCCGTATTGTGGCCAAAAATAACCTCGGACAAAACCGTTGATTTTTGCTCTTGAAAAGTGCCAGTTAGAGATGTTAAAGGTACTGGTGGAATCTTCTGGAATGTCTAAAAACAATGCATCCACATCTCCTTTTAGAAACCGCAGCACACTAAAACAAAGCATAAGCCACCAAGTGTGTATTTATATTGGGAGGTTCTGGACATAAAGGTTTACAGTATCAATCCTATTGAACAGTGTTCAGGCGTTCTCTATATAGGTGTGGCCAGCCTCTACCTCTTTCTCGCTCTGACTCCAGGGTTGTGTTAAGGCTGGCCTCACATTGCCTACCCTGCACATTAGAAGCTGTGTTATGGCAAACCGCTGCCCCTCTCTCTCTCTCTCTCCACACACCCCAGGCAGCGTGTTATCCTGGGTGCAATCCAGGTGGGCTTATTCTCAACAATTTCTGTAAGTATTGTAAGGATCTGACAATCTGCACAGAATCTGGGTCTCTCGAACCCACCATGACTGTACATGTGTGTCTGCATTCCCCCCTCACTCCACGGGATAGGAGAACCCCCAAAACAACAAGGTTTCAATCAGGTCAGCCTGGGAAAACTCAGGCTTTTGAAAAAGTGTCTGTGATCCCTGTAAAACCACTGTCCTATCTGGGGCACAACAGAACCATCATAGACAGACTTTACAGAGAGAATGATACAATAAAAACAGACAATAGCCAGGGATGCTAACTGGTCGGGGCTCAACAGAACCATCATAGACAGACTTTACAGAGAGAATGATACAATAAAAACAGACAATAGCCAGGGATGCTAACTGGTCAGGGCACAACAGAACCATCATAGACAGACTTTACAGAGAGAATGATACAATAAAAACAGACAATAGCCAGGGATGCTAACTGGTCGGGGCACAAAGGAGCCAAAACATTTTGTTTTGCACGGTGACACGCTAGAAATCTGTGGAAACCGCAAGAAAATGTGCCTATTTTCAGTGTGGGGTTGTCACAATATCAATATTTTACTAATGACGTGATACCACGCCAAGTATCACGATGCAGAGTAGTATGGTGATACCAGAGATACCTGACCCCCCCCCCCCCCAGGACGCGTGTTCCTATTAGTGGAAACAGAGTGAAATGCACAGTTAACCAATATCATTGGCAGTTAAGGATCTAAACATCAGAGAGACGTTTCCAAAAATCAAGGACAAATGATGGGAGGAGCTTTATCAGATGATGGGAGGAGCTTTATCAGATCTGGGACCATTAATTGCACAGGGGGGTGTGTGTGTTCTCCTACAATATCAAACAGAGGCCTGTCCCAAATACAGGGCTTTCCTAACCCCGGACACAACCCACCTAATTACAGCGTGGAGCTGGATACACCAGCCTACCCTGTGTACAACAGCAAAAACACACAAAGGCTTTTAAAACTCAAGATGTACTCATCGATTAGCTTATTCAACAAGCTAGATGCCAAAATGTCAGAAGCAACACACGAAAGGGTGAATCGCTGTTACAGGTTTTCATCTGTACTACTAATTAGGGGAGAGTGTCACCTATATAAATGTCTACTGGGAACCCAGCCCAGTAAAAAGTGTGATGGCACAGAAAGAGAAAGAGGGAACCGGAAGTGCACTCCTCCTCTTTCCATAGTAAGCTTAGCTTTAGCTTTGTCTCCTAACAGCACCACTGAAATGAACAGACCTCTAGCTGCGTCAATATGGTCACGTTTCAGTTCAATCCCTGTGATTTATCGACCAGAGCCCCCGAGCACAACACAAGATCAAAATGAAAACCTGTAACGCAAACTCTTACAAATTCTTTGTAAAGTACAACAGAAAAACGACAACATTTTCTCTTACTAGGGAGCCAAAAGGTGTGTTGGAACTGATTCAGAATGAGTCTTTGAATGCTCAGTGTCTCATTGCTCAGGGGACATTCCCCTGGGCAGAAATATGGTGAAGAGATACAGGAAGTAGAGGATTTCTTGTAGAAATGATCTCTAGTATGGGGGGTGTGGGGTCACCTGGGACGGCTGTGCTGCTGGTTGGGGTACACCTGTCCTGTCCAGGCGTGCTCTCCTGCTCGCTGGGCAGAAGTTGCTTAGTTTGTTTTGGAGAAGGTGAGAAAGAGTCTCCATTGGACAACTGAGCCAAGGGACCGGGCTGGACCTGGGTGTGACACTTCCATCCTCAGGCAGCCCTCTGGAGGAGCTAGACCCAGAGAGGGAGTGGGTTTAATGGGTGTTTCGTGACCGATTGGAAGGCTGTTGGCCGCTTGAGCTATGTTGAACTGTCAGGTCAACTCATCACCTTTCTACTGATGTTTTTTGTCCGGTTTGAGAAAAAGAAAGAAAGCAGAAAAGGGAGACAGAAAGAAGTGTGTATGTGTAATTATCCAGTTACAGTAGACTATCCTAGTTCAGTGTGTATGTGTAATTATCCAGTTACAGTAGACTATCCTAGTTCAGTGTGTATGTGTAATTATCCAGTTACAGTAGACTATCCTAGTTCAGTGTGTGTGTGAGTCTGATCCGTCTATCCAACCTAATAAATGGCCATATAATCAGAGTATTGTGGGTGTTGTACAGGGCCCCCTCTCGTGGCCCCTGTGTGTGATGGGAGGCCTCAGGGCAGTGAGCAGTCCTCTGGCCACTCGCTGTCGGACGCCGTGTCGGACCCCGCTGTGTCTGTGAGGGCGCGTCCCTGGGTGACGATCACCGCCCGGCGCTGTTCCTCCTCCCCCACCCTCTCCTGGATGCTCTCAATGTGCTGGATGGCCTGGAGATGGAGGGAGGGAGAGTCAGATATGGAGGGAAGCAGAGAGTGAGTGAAAAACAGCAGTGGCAGACGCAGTGACTACACCACCATCTGGTGTTCACATGTGGAAATGCACTGACAATTGCCACTTTTTATGGACACTTTCCATAGAACTACCAAGTGTTTTACAAACTGACAGAAGAAAAATCTATCTGCAACATACCAAAGATAACAGTTGCATAAATTCAGAGCGCAGTTTTTTTCTCCCTGGGTTTGATACAACTACAATTTCTCCACTAGTGTTCTTCTTTGGCTCACCTGCACAATGGTGTCCAGGTTCTGGCGAGACGTGGAGGCTGTGTTGATGACAGAGGCCGGGCCCATGGTTACCACGGTGACGTGATGGGGAGGCGGGGCTGGTGCGGGGGCTGGGACGATGACCGTGGGGTGGTGGGTGGGGGCGGGGGACGACCTGGGGGCCAGCACCTGGAGGGACGGGAGGATGAAGAGGTCACACAGATATACATTGCGCATGTTAGAAATTGACTACAGTAGAGTCAGACTACACAGAATTACAAATCACCTTGCATCCCAAATAACTACAGTGTATTCAGACCCTTTGACTTTTTCCACATTTCTGTTATGTTAAAGCCGTGTTCTAAAAGTGATTACATTGCCCCCCCCCCCCCCCCCCTCTACACATAATACCCCACAATGACAAAGAAAAAACACGTGCTTCAACAAATCACTGAGTAAAGGGTCTGAATAGTTATGTAAATATAATATTTCAGTTGTTTATTTTGAATACATTTGCTAAAATGTCTAAAAACCTTTTTCGTTATGTCCATATTGGATATTGTGTGTAGATTGATGAGTAAAATAATACATTTTATCCATTTTAGAATAAGGCTGTAACTTAACAAAATGTGGAAACGGTCAAGGGGTCTGAACACTTTCTGAATGCACTGTATTCATGGGATCAAGATGAGTGATTCTGCACCTCTCCTTGCCCAAACCGATCCCCGAAAACACACTGGTTGACACTCGCACTCAGTGAAAAGTGAATTTTTAGAAAGAGCAAGACATTTGGTTCAGTCATCCTAAAACGCCACATGTTGACTAACAACAGATTATATCCCAGCGTTATTATTTAATAACATGAAAATACACCAGCAGACTCATCTTCCCAACAACCCTTTCCTAGGGGCTTCTGCTGCCCTCTGGTGAACAACAATACAACTACCATACACCTTACTATGTTCCTCTCCAGCCTGAGCCCTAGTGACACTGTCATCATGCTGTTCCCTATTCAACCTGAGATGCCCCCGTGAGGGAGGGAGAGACCGTCACCGCAGAGACGGGATTTCTAGGGCCATATAAAATGAACAAAATGCATCAGTGATTCGTATTTTCCTTCCAATAGCACAGGAACGCCCGTCTGTGTGCGCACGTTTGTCTACCACTTCGTGTAGCCGCTAGTGGTGATGCTAATGTCATGACAACCGTCTTCTGGTAGATAGAAATGGTTCCCAAAAACCTTGGGAACCATAAAAAGTGGCCTATATTATGATTATTTGCATCAATCGAGGGGACGTCTGTTTTGTAACTCTGCCATCAAATGAGCGCTACAGAAACATTGCTACCCAAACAACAGTCTCTAGCTGGTGTGCAGCTCAATTAAAGGGTAACTACAACCCAAAATCAACCTTTCTTTTTCCACACCTCAAAAGTTGTCTCCTGGTGTAAGTATTATTGTGGACTTACAACATCCAGTTGTGTAGTTTTTCTATTAAAAAATGTGTGATTTTGAAAGCAAAACAGAATCAGGAAAAAGCAATAACAACAAAAATATGGGACTAGAATGATTCCCGGGCTCTCAAGGATGTGACTGAAACGTAGTGATCTGTGCGCCAGTAATGGAGAGTCGGCTGTAAATGTGTCAGAGCTGTTGACCGCGGTAAACCTTGAGCTCAGCTATATGTTACTCTCAGACGGGTACTGTGTTGATGCGTTTCCACTGTGGCGATTTAGAGTCTTCCTGACGCCTCTGGAGACAATAATGTATGTCACATCAGTAGTGTGTGTGTTGATATGCGAGTGTGATTGTATGTCTCTCAGTCTCTTTCTCTCACCTGTGGGCTGTGGGCTGGGGTGCTGGCTCTCTCCTGCTGCTCGGAGTGAGTTCCTAACACATGTTCAGGCTGAGTACCACCAACCACAACACAGCAGACCTGAGTGATTAACAGAGGTAGGACTCAGACTGGAGACAATAACACGGCCATTACTGAATATGCACCGTCATATCTATTATCTCTGCGCAACATTGCTAATGAGTATGGTCATTAAAGCCTTGGATTGGTCTTTATATACTGAACATAAATATAAACGCAACATGCAACAATTACAAAGACTTTATTGAGTATAAGGAAATCAGTCAACTGAGATAAATTAATTAGGCCCTAATTTATGGATTTCACATGATTGGGGATACAGGTATAAATCTGTTGGGGGAAAAAGAAGGGGCGTGGATCAGAAAACCAGTCAGTATCTGGTGTGACCACCATTTGCCTCATGCAGCGTGACACATCTCCTTGCTCAGGCAGTTGATTGTGGCCTATGGAATGTTGCCCCACTCCTCTACAATGGCTGTGCGAAGTTGCTAGATATTGGCGGGAATTGGAACATGCTGTCGTACACGTCCACCCAGAGCATCCCAAACATGCTCAATGGGTGACACATCTGGTGAGTATGAGGTGAGTATGCGGGCCATAGAAGAACTGGCACAGTTTCAGCTTCCAGGAATTGTGTACAGATCCTTGGGACATGAGGCTGTGTACTATCATGCTAAAACATGAGGTGCATTTTATAGGCCTTCCCAATGGTACTATGCATTGGCATTCAAATAGACTGAATTTGACAGCCTACCGGAGATGTTGGCGATGCAAGCACACTGATAAAGCCTGTCCGTGTAGGCTACCAGTAGCATTAATCTCACCCTGTCCATGTAGGCTAACAGTAGCACTAATCTCACCCTGTCCGTGTAGGCTACCAGTAGCATTAATCTCACCCTGTCCGTGTAGGCTACCAGTAGCATTAATCTCACCCTGTCCATGTAGGCTAACAGTAGCACTAATCTCACCCTGTCCATGTAGGCTACCAGTAGCATTAATCTCACCCTGTCCGTGTAGGCTACCAGTAGCATTAATCGCACCCTGTCCACGTAGACTACCAGTAGCATTAATCTCTCCCTGTCCATGTAGGCTACCAGTAGCATTAATCTCTCCCTGTCCATGTAGGCTACCAGTAGCATTAATCTCACCCTGTCCGTGTAGACTACCAGTAGCATTAATCTCACCCTGTCCATGTAGGCGACCAGTAGCATTATCTCACCCTGTCCATGTAGGCTAACAGTAGCATTAATCTCACCCTGTCCGTGTAGGCTACCAGTAGCATTAATCTCTCCCTGTCCATGAAGGCTACCAGTAGCATTAATCTCACCCTGTCCATGTAGGCTAACAGTAGCATTAATCTCACCCTGTCCATGTAGGCTAACAGTAGCATTAATCTCACCCTGTCCGTGTAGGCTACCAGTAGCATTAATCTCACCCTGTCCGTGTAGGCTACCAGTAGCATTAATCTCACCCTGTCATGGTAGGCTACCAGTAGCATTAATCTCACCCTGTCCATGTAGACTACCCGTAGCATTAATCTCACCCTGTCCATGTAGACTACCAGTAGCATTAATCTCACCCTGTCCATGTAGGCTACCAGTAGCATTAATCTCACCCTGTCCATGTAGGCTAACAATAACATTAATCTTACCCTGTCCGTGTAGACTACCAGTAGCATTAATCTCACCCTGTCCATGTAGACTACCAGTAGCACTAATCTCACCCTGTCCATGTAGGCTACCAGTAGCATTAATCTCACCCTCGCTATGTAGGCTAACAGTAGCATTAATCTCACCCTCGCCATTTTGGACACCGATTATGGCCAATTACATTGCACTCAAGAGGACACTGCGTGACAGGCTGACTACCTGTTACGTGAGTGCAGCAAGAAGCCAAGGTAAGTTGCTCGCTAGCATTAAACGTATCTTATAAAATACAATCAATCTTAACATAGTCACTAGCTAACTACACATGGTTGATGATATTACTAGTTTATCTAGCTTGTCCTGCGTTGCATCTAATCGATGCGGTGCCTGTTAATTTATCATCGAATCACAGCTTTAACAAGCGCATTCGCAAAAAAAATCACTGTCGTTGCACCAATGTGTACCTAACCATAAATATCAATGCCTTCCTTAAAATCAATACACAAGTATATATTTTTAAACCTGCATATTTAGTTAATATTGCCTGCTAACATGAATTTCATTTTAACTAGAGAAATTGTGTCACTTCTCTTGCGTTCCATGCAAGCAGAGTCCGGGTTTATGCAGCAGTTTGGGCCGCCTGGCTCGTTGCGAACTGTGTGAAGTCCATTTATTCCTAGCAAAGACCATAATTAACTAGCCAGAATTGTAAATAATTATGACATAACATTGAAGATTGTACAATGTAACAGCAATATTTAGACTTAGGGATGCCAAATTAACATGAATTTCATTTGAACTAGGGAGATTGTGTCACTTCTCTTGTGAAGTCCATTTATTCCTAACAAAGACCATAATTAACTTGCCAGAATTGTAACAGCAATATTTAGACTTAGGGATGCCAGAGAACACCAAGATTGGCAAATTCACCACTGGCGCCACAGACTGTCCAGGAGTTGGCGGATGCTTTAGTCCAGGTTGAGGAGGAGATCCCTCAGGAGACCATCCGCCACCTCATCAGGAGCATGCCCAGGCGTTGTAGGGAGGTCATACAGGCACGTGGAGGCCACACACACTACAGAGCCTCATTTTGACCTGTTTTAAGGACATTACATCAAAGTTGGATCAGCCTGTAGTGTGGTTTTCCACTTTAATTTTGAGTGTGACTCCAAATCCATACCTCCATGGGTTGATAAATTTGATATCCATTGATAATTTTTGTGTGATTTTGTTGTCAGCACATTCAACTATGTAAAGAAAAAGTATTTAATAAGAATATTTCATTAATTCAGATCTAGGATGTGTTATTTTAGTGTTCCCTTTATTTTTTTGAGCAGTGTATCGGCTGATTAATCGGCTGATTAATCAGTATCGGCTTTTTTGGTCCTCCAGTATCGGTATCGGCGTTGAAAAATCATAGTCGGTCGACCTCTAGTTTTGTGTCATGTTTTTCAAACGAGAAAGCAACAACAAAAACCTGTTTCCTTTGTCATGGAACGCCAAGTTGAAGTCAATATGCTGTTGACCTCAACAAACTGGCCCAACACCCGTCCATTGAAACGCTGGGAAACTCTCACAGAAACGGATCAGAAATAAAAATCATTGGATAATTATATTGGAGCAGGAGAGTTTATAAATAGCCTATTTTCAGGGACTTTTTAATGACCAAATTGAGGAAACGACTGATTTTCAACTCAAGGTTTTCCAGTACTTGATTTTCTGAGCTCCAAATTCAAGTACTTCAATCACTTCAAACAAGCACGCTGTGCAAACCCTGAATACGGAGGTTCCTGGTGTGTCTCTGTTCCTACCTCCTCCTGTCTCAAATGCTCCTCCAGCATCATGCGGACAGAGCGCTCCTTGTCCAGCTGCTGTCTCAGCTCCACCATCTCCCTCCGCAGGTCATCCGTCTTCTCCTCCTCCAAAATGTCTGGGGAACCGATCCCTTCATCCTTCTCCTCCGCCCCGCGCCTCCTCTTTGGGGAGGAGCCGCTGAACTCCTGTTGGAGCAAGAGAGGGAGGGAGAGTAAGTCATGGAGGACTAAGATAGGGTTGATTTGGACTACGACGGGTGAGTCCTTCCATTGTGTTTGATGAACAGTCTATGAACTAAGGAATGGACACAGGAAAGTAAACTGAATTTTAAGAGCTGAGAATAGTAGAACATTTCTCATCTACTGAGGCCAGAACAAAACAAAGTAATGATTCTGAGCACAGTAGTGTGTCTAAAGAGCCACGTGCTGGAAGGAACAACTGCGTATCTAAACTTAATGGGGGGGGGGGGGGGGGGGGTTGTAGTAGTGACACCAAATGATGACGGTGTCTCACCTGAATGAAGCGTTTGAGCTGGCTGTTCTGTTGCAGTAGCCGTGTCTTCTCCTGCTCCAGAGCGAAGATGTACTCTGCTGTCTGCTGCAAGATGGCCGCCTGTAGAGGAGTGAAAACTGTTATAACTACGACAAAATGTTACATAGCAGTAACAAGAGCCTCTTGGCTGGTGCTGTAGCAGCAACAAGAGCCTCTTGACTGGTGCTGTAGCAGCAACTAGAACCTCTTGGCTGGTGCTGTAGCAGCAACAAGAACCTCTTGACTGGTGCTGTAGCAGCAACTAGAACCTCTTGGCTGGTGCTGTAGCAGCAACAAGAACCTCTTGACTGGTGCTGTAGCAGCAACTAGAACCTCTTGGCTGGTGCTGTAGCAGCAACAAGAGCCTCTTGACTGGTGCTGTAGCAGCAAATAGAACCTCTTGACTGGTGCTGTAGCAGCAACAAGAACCTCTTGACTGGTGCTGTAGCAGCAACTAGAACCTCTTGGCTGGTGCTGTAGCAGCAACAAGAACCTCTTGACTGGTGCTGTAGCAGCAACTAGAACCTCTTGGCTGGTGCTGTAGCAGCAACAAGAACCTCTTGACTGGTGCTGTAGCAGCAAATAGAACCTCTTGACTGGTGCTGTAGCAGCAACAAGAGCCTCTTGACTGGTGCTGTAGCAGCAAATAGAACCTCTTGACTGGTGCTGTAGCAGCAAATAGAACCTCTTGACTGGTGCTGTAGCAGCAACAAGAGCCTCTTGACTGGTGCTGTAGCAGCAAATAGAACCTCTTGACTGGTGCTGTAGTAGCAACAAGAACCTCTTAACTGGTGCTGTAGCAGCAACTAGAACCTCTTGACTGGTGCTGTAGCAGCAACAAGAGCCTCTTTACTGGTGCTGTAGCAGCAAATAGAACCTCTTGACTGGTGCTGTAGCAGCAACAAGAGCCTCTTTACTGGTGCTGTAGCAGCAAATAGAACCTCTTGACTGGTGCTGTAGTAGCAACAAGAACCTCTTAACTGGTGCTGTAGCAGCAACAAGAGCCTCTTTACTGGTGCTGTAGCAGCAACTAGAACCTCTTTACTGGTGCTGTAGGAGCAACAAGAGCCTGTACAACTTCAAAGGGAAGACTTGTCTATCAACCCATCAGTAGGTGTTACAGGTCTGCTTGAAAGTTAGTGAGCCCCTTGTTCAATTACAGATGTGTTTAGTTTTTACCATCAAATCTTCATTTAATCAGAACCAGTCTGTTTGATCTGACATAACAGGTTTATATTTACCAAAACCATATGTTGGTGTAGAGGAAATGATGCTTGTAGTAGAAAAACAACATTAAAAAGGAATTAGTGCAGGTGCAAAAATAAGAGAACCACAAGTTAAAGGTTAAATCAAGTAGGTATGTAGAATCAGGTGGGTAAAATAATTTGGTACCAAATGACCCAATCAAAGGAGAGATCGTTAGGTAAGCGTTTGGGCGGGACTCTGACAAATAGAGATAAGAAACCTGGTCAGTTTGGTGTTACCCAACCAGGTGAAGGCAAAGCACGCCATGCTGAGAGGAAAGGAGATCTCAGAGGACATCAGGACGTGGGTATTGAGAGCACATCAGTCGGGGGAAGGTTATAAAATCATCTCAAAAAGACGTGAGCTCCATCAGTCCACTGTTTACAAATGGAGAGCATTTAACATCACAGCAACTCGGCCTTGAAGTGGACGCCCTTCCAAAATATCCCCAAGAGCCACAAGAACAATAATAAATCTGGTAAAAACCAACCCAAATATAACATCTAGAGATTTGCAGACCTCCCTTGCTGCATCTCAGGTAAATGTGCCTGCTTCAACAATAAGAAGAACACTGAATCCAAATGCCATTCATGGGAGGGTTGCTAGGAAGGAAGAAGCCTCTGCTGTCAAAAAAGAACCAAACTGCCCGTCTTAACTTTGCCAGAGACCACCTGGATAAACCTGAAGGTTTCTGGAAGTCTATTCTCTGGACCGATGAGTCACAATCAACACTGCTATGTTTGGCGAAAACCCAACACTGTCTACCACCAAAATAACCTTATCCAAACGTCAAGCATGGTGATGGGAATGTCAAGATCTGGGGTTGTTTTTACTCCTCTGAACCGGGACGACTCCACATCACTAAGGGAACCATAAATTCTGAGGTAAACCAGGAGATTCTTGAACAGAACGTCATGCCATCAGTCAAGGAGCTAAAGCTGGGCCGAAAGTGGGTTTTCCAACAAGACAAAGATCCAAAGCTCCTGGTCTGTTACATTTATGGGGAGTCAATTAAGGAAGACATCCTCTTCTGCAAACCAGGAAAACAGGAGAAGATGTGTTTAAAGTACTGAATAGCTTTGTGACATCTAATGGACTTTGGTGGCTAAGATGTGTTGGTATCTGTACTGATGGAGCAAAAGCCATGACAGGGAGACACAGTGGAGTGGTAATGCGTGTGCAAGCAGTTGCTCCCGACGCCACTTGGGTACATTGCAGCATCCCCCGAGAGGCTCTTGCTGCCAAGGGAATGCCTGACAGCTTGAAAGACGTTTTGGACACTACAGTGAAAATGGTTAACTTCATTAAAGCAAGACCCCCGAACTCTTGTGTATTTTCTGCATTATGCAAAGATATGGGCAGCGACCATGTAACGCTTTTACAACATACAGAGGTGCGCTGGTTATCAAGGGGCAAAGTATTGACACTTTTTAAAATTGAGAGACGAGCTTAAAGTTTTCTTTACTGAACATAATAATCACTTGTCTGGCTGCTTGCATGATGACGAGTTTCTCACACGACTGGCCTATCTAGGTGATGTCTTTTCTCACCTGAATGATCTGAATCTAGGATTACAGGGACTCTCCGCAACTATCAATGTGCGGGAGAAAAATGACGCTATGATTAAGAAGTTGGAGATCTTCTCTGTCTGCATTAACAAGGACAACACACAGGTCTTTCCATCATTGTATGATTTTTTGTTTGCAAATGAACTCAAGCTTACGGACAATGTCAAATGTGATATAGCGAAGCACCTGAGTGAGTTGGGTGAATAATTACACAGGTACTTTCCCGAAACGGACGACACAAACAACTGGATTCGTTATCCCTTTAATGCCCTTCCTCCAGTCCACTTACTGATATCTGAACAAGAGAGCCTCATCGAAATTGCAACAAGCGGTTCTATGAAAATTTAATTTAATCAGAAGCCACTGCTAGATTTCTGGATTAGGCTGCGCTCAGAGTATCACCAAGCCAGGAGTCGCTCTGTTAAAACACTGATGTCCTTTGCAACCACATACCTATGTGAGAGTGGATTCTTGGCCCTCACTAGCATGAAAACTAAATACAGGCACAGACTGTGTGTGGAACATTATTTAAGGCTCTCTCTCTTATTACAACCCAACGTTGCAGAATTATGTGCATCCTTCAAGCACACCCTTCTCATTAACCTGCGGTGAGTTATTCACAATTTACGACGAACAAAAAATATTTTATATGTAAGATGGCCAAATAAAGAGCAAAATGATTGATTATTATTATATTATTATTTGTTCTCTGGTCCTATAAGAGTTATTTGCCACTTCCCACATTCTTATGTTTAATAAACGCATTGTATAGTGTGTGTGTGTGGCAGGCTTATTACAATGATGGAGAAAAAAAACATTTGAGAGTGTGCTGACCCTGGTGCTAAACAGCTGGAGGTTGACTGTTTGAAGGGGTATGGGACTATAAAAAGTTTGGGAACCACTGTTCTAGACTTTAACCTACTAACCCAATCTCCCTGTCTGTCTGATCTCTCTAGACTAACCTACTAACCCAATATCCCTGTCTGTCTGATCTCTCTAGACTAACCTACTAACCCAATATCCATGTCTGTCTGATCTCTCTAGACTAACCTACTAACCCAATATCCATGTCTGTCTGATCTCTCTAGACTAACCTACTAACCCAATACCCCTGTCTGTCTGATCTCTCTAGACTAACCTACTAACCCAATATCCCTGTCTGTCTGATCTCTCTAGACTAAACTACTAACCCAATATCCATGTCTGTCTGATCTCTCTAGACCAGGGGTGTCAAAGTCAAATGGACGGAGGGCCAAATAAAAAAATCAGCTACAAGACGAGGGCCGGACTGTTCGAATGTTCATTGAAAATTTTTTAAATGACGCATATAGTCTAGTGAACCTAATTGAACCTACTGAAAACCTAACAAATATATTACAATATGATCAGATAAATAAAGCAATATTTTCTTATGGCTCTGTCAGTAATCTTTAATTTTCAACAGACACAAAAGACAAATTTCCTTTATATAAATATCCCCATAACATGAACATTAAATGAAAGAAACCGGTATTCAAGGCACCATCAGTAGACTATATTTTCTATTTTAGCAAAAGTGGGCTAAATTTACTTCAAAGAAAAAACAATAATAGCAATTTTCTATCATCCACTCAACTGAAATATTTTTAAAATATAATTGGATTGAAATACAAAAAAATAAAGTGCAAAAATCTATTAATCAAAAACAACACTTTGTTTAAGGAGAAGTAACATGCAGTGAAAACAAATATTAAATTTTAACTTTTAAACTTGAACTGAGTAAAAACTCTAAATATGTGATTGCACAGTAATGTTCACTTGTTTGAGGTTGAGGGTGATACTTGGTGGTGTCCCATCTTTTCCACAAGTTCATCAATGTTCGGGGTAAGGCTCTGAGCTGAAGAAATCCTCAGAATTGAGTGGAGGTGTTCAGCAGTAAGTCGACTTCTGTGTGATAATTTGTTCAGGTTCATCAAAGAAAACAGTTGTTCACACAGGTATGTGCTGCCAAACATAGACAACGTTTGAGCAGCCTGGATGCGCAGCTGGGGCATTGTGCCGGGGAGGAAACGGGCGAACTCCGCAGCACCCACTGCAGCATATTTTGCCCTCAGTGCATCATTGCATTGGAGGTCAATCAACTCCATTTGGAGGTTTGGTGGTGAGCTTTCCACGTCAACAGCAAATGGGTTACCGAGCAGTTCCAACCTGCTTTTTTGTGCTTCAAAGTCAGCAAATCGGCGTCGAAAGTCAGCGGCAAGCATACCTATTTTATCAGCCAACTGTGTGCTCGGGAACGCACTGGTAGAGAGCTTCTCTTTCATGGTCTGGCAGCTGGGAAAGTGGCTCAAATTTTCTTTCCGCATCTGCGTCTCCCACAGAGTCAGTTTGGTTTTAAATGCCTTCACTGTACTGTACATATCAGAGATGACACGATCCCGACCCTGCAGCTGCAAGTTTATTGCATTCAGATGACTCGTAATGTCACACAGAAAAGCCATTTCACACAGAAACATTTCGTCTCGGAGTTGTGTTGTGTCTTTCCCTTTGCTGTCCAAGAACAGACAAATCTCCTCACGAAGCTCGAAACATCTTTGAAGCACCTTTCCCTGGCTTAGCCATCGCACCTCTGTGTGATAAGGCAAATCACCATGCTCCGTTTCTAACTCCGTCAGAAATGCCTTGAACTGGCGGTGATTCAAACCTTTGGCTCTGATAAAGTTAACTGTGCGCGTGATGATGCTCATTACATGCTCCATTTTCAAGGCTTTACCGCACAACGCTTCCTGGTGTATGATACAATGATAAGCTGTCAGCTCACCTGTCGCGTTTTCCTCTTGCATCTTTTCCCGTATCTTCGCCACCAGTCCGCTCCTGTGTCCACACATCGCAGGTGCTCCGTCGGTTGTCAAACCCACGAGTTTTTCCCAAGGCAGCTCCATCTCATTTACACATCTTGACACCTCTTCATACAAATCATGCCCCGTAGTTGTGCCATGCATAGGACGTAAAGCCAAAAACTCCTCTGTCACGCTTAGGTTGGAGTCCACTCCGCGGATGAAAATTGACAACTGGGCAATGTCAGAAATGTCGGTGCTCTCATCCACAGCCAAGGAATATGCAATAAAATCTTTTCCCTTTTTCACAAGCTGCTCTTTTAGATTGATGGACAACTGGTCTACTCTCTCGGCAATGGTGTTTCTGCTCAGACTCACATTTAAAAAGAGTTGCCTTTTTTCTGGGCAAACTTCGTCACAAACTTTAATCATGCAGTTTTTGATGAAATCCCCCTCCGTAAATGGCCGGGCTGATTTAGCGATCTCTTCTGCCAAAATAAAACTGGCCTTGACAGCAGCCTGGCCTTGTGATTTGGCTTTTTTGAACAGAGCCTGTCGAGATTTGAGGCCTCGTTTTAATTCCTCTGCCTTTTGTAGCCTTTGTTCCATGTCCATATTCTTGTTTTTGTCCGCGTGTTTCGTTTCATAATGTCGTCTCAGATTATACTCTTTCAGTACCGCCACACTTTCTCCACACAGAAGACACACAGGTTTTCCAGCTACCTTCGTGAACATATACTCCGACTCCCACCTTGTTTGAAACCCCCGGTTCTCAGTATCCACCTTCCGTTTTGCCATTTTTGATGGGTATCTGAAAGTTAATTTTACTGTGATGCTGACGACTGCTGTGCCAATAAATATTGAAATGAAGCAGCCTACTGCTCGGTGCGTCACCTTTGCATTGTGGGAAATGTAGTATTGGTGCGTGTAAAAGATCTGCGGGCTGCCGGCTTGCTGCGGGCCGGTTCTAATAATAAATCAAGATCATCCCAGGGGCCGTAAAAAACCTTCTTGCGGGCCGGATGTGGCCCGCGGGCCTTGACTCTGACATATGTGCTCTAGACTAACCTACTAACCCAATACCCCTGTCTGTCTGATCTCTCTAGACTAACCTACTAACCCAATATCCCTGTCTGTCTGATCTCTCTAGACTAACCTACTAACCCAATCTCCATGTCTGTATGATCTCGCTCTCCAACTCCCTCCTATCTGACCTTGCTAAATGTTCCCCCTCCATTTCCTTGACCACAATGTGTGGTGGACCTTTCTGCCTTTATTGTGTCCTCTTATAATTTCATTAATGCATGTTGTAGTTTGCTACACGGTTTTAATTTGTTATTGTCTAATAAACAAGTCAAAGTCTGACCTACCTTGCTGAGTTTCTCTCCCTTCCTTTCCTCCCTCGGACCCACCTTGCTGAGTTTCTCCCCGTCGCTGTGGGGGATGAGCGTCTTGAGCGATTGGAAGCCGGAGTTGATGCTCTGCATGCGCCGCCGCTCGTTGCTGTTGGCGATCTCCCGGCGGATTCGCCGCTCCTGGTCGCGCGCCGTCTCGGGGGTCAGAGGAATGTTCGCCAGGCTGGGGGGGAGGAAGAGAAGAGGTCGTAAGGTTACACAATAGGGGTCAAAGGTCCACAGAGTAGATATCAAGTGAGATCTTCAAGTTGACCTCTACTGGTCAGTTTTGAATGGAGTATAAATTCAAAACATGAATGAACCTACTGTGAGCAACAGCGCAGCTATGTATGAACTATCAAAACAAGCCAGAAAACAAAGCTTTGTTGAGCTTTCAAAACAGAACCATTGTGATGGTCAATTTCAATGCTAAAAATACAGTAACAACCATGTCATGTGCCATGCTTCCTACTACCATGTTGACTGTGCCTCGAGAAAACAGCATGAAAGTGCAGAACAGGCTTTGATGCTGTTTTCTTATAACACCCTAGCAGACGCTTCACGTGGCCCACTGCACAACACAATGCTGACGTTCCTGCTAGAACCCCTGGCCAAACCCCATTGTTTCAGACCTCTGAACCCACGGAACACAGCCTGTGAGAATTCCAACCATAAAAGCGTTTGTCATCCTGATTTGTTCAGCATGGCTCCCACAGAGATTCCATTTGGGATGGGAAATGTCTAATTGAACTTCCACATCCTCTGTATCTAATGGGAAGCTTTCTAGTAGCAAGGCTCTTATCAGTACTGACTCAGCTGCCTCAGCGCAAACACAGGGAACAATTGTGCAGACACAGATGGGGAGAGAGACCGTGTCTGCTGTTTCCTTACAACCCAGAAACCAGCCAGCAAACACAGCCTCTGCCAAATCACGACTGGGTGGTAGCGAATAGCGAACCCAGTCACAAATACAACCACCATAGCTTGACAGACTAGGAACAGTATATTAGATGAGTTGCTTTAAACAGGGTCCCCAAATTATAGCAACATTAACATAATAAACATTCAAGTATTATCATAATAAATACACATTTGTAAGTGAGAAATAATGTTTGATAATGTATTATGGCCAAGTGTGCACATCAAAGACTATAATTGAGTGTTGCTTGGACAATTTTATGCAAAATTACACAATTGGAAAATAGAACTACATGTCCCAGACCACGTGCGCAGACCACACTTTATCCTTCATCTCCGCCTCCCTGTCTACTAAAGGTTGCAAATGCATCGACTGGCCTTCCACTATACACACCCCCTAATTAAAAAGACCACTACTAATTTCTCAATCGGTTGCGGAATGCCTCGCGGCGACACAATCAATTTCATACGGTCCAATCTGTTTTAGAATGCATCGCGCCGCCACACTGCTGCGTTCAAAACCACTCATCAAGTCCTCCGCCATTACAACAATGCGACTGCTTCCTCTACATGCGGCGGCATTGCTGAGCTGCGGGAGAAAAGACGCAGTGCATACGGTACTAGAGTGCACCAAAATGTGGCCAAGAATACCAGCGAAACTGTGATTTCGTTGCACAAATGCGATTACTTAAACTTTCACCGTGAATTTTACATAAATTATCCGGAAATGTTAAGTTACTGGAGGGAAGACTACGACAGATCTTTAGCACAAGCATGGCGGCACTGCCCACAATAACTTCAGCGCGCTCCCCAACGAACTGGGCAAACAGTACACCCTAGGACGTGAACGAAACATTCATAACAAAGGTGCGACACCTTTGTTATACATGTACTACCTCTCTTGCTCATATGTAAATGAGTATACTTATCCAAAACATAACGTAACCGTTGGGAAAATATCAAAATAGCCAGGGATCTCTCGGAACAGAGCAGCAGCGTGGTGTGCATGTAACCACGTGGGG
Source organism: Oncorhynchus clarkii lewisi (assembly GCF_045791955.1). Lineage (NCBI taxonomy): Eukaryota > Metazoa > Chordata > Actinopteri > Salmoniformes > Salmonidae > Oncorhynchus > Oncorhynchus clarkii. The sequence goes on along the minus strand of NW_027259263.1, from coordinate 11,076 downwards.
TATGTTTGTTAGCTACTAAATGTCTAGATTTAGCTAAAGTAACGGTACAATTAAGTTACATATGAATGTACTGAATCGTCTTCTACCTAATATGAGTACTTAATCGATATTCAATAAAGGTAATTGTCTCGCTCTTTGACAGTGGGTCGTGTACAGTACACAATAACATACAGATCAAATCAAGCATGTTGCCACGCCACAGTCGCTAAATGCGCACCACCAGCAGAGATAAACAAATTGTTATCGTATACAATAAGGCGAAATAGTAAAAGTGCACACACACCTACAAAGACCCCCAATCACTTCCTTCTCCGTTTTCCTAAAATGTTGCAAGGAGGGCACCTTCTGTGCTGGTACCATGAAATACTCCATGCTTTCCTCTCCAGTTGTGTGTCCCCCGGTTCAAATGAATTAACGCACAAAATATGTTCCAGTTTCAGGTGCAAATTCCCTTGCTCATAAATCTAGAATAATTTCATAATTCGGAAAATTCCTTATGTAGTAGCAGAGCAGTCGGAGTTCTAAACGTTACTCTACTTCCAGCTGATAGGGTTCCCTCGTTGTGTGGCGCTCTCAATCTCTCTCTCTTTCCTTCTGCATGTACGTGTATGTGTGTAGTTGCAGCTGATCGGATGTCTTTCAAGGCGGGAAACAGCTGGTAGGAATCACACAGCACTACCAAAAGCCTCCTTCCGCGGACAGAGGGACTGCATCATGTAAACAAAGGATTATTTAAATCTACACTGGAGGGGGCGAGGCACGAGTCTGGTTGATTAAATGATAGCCACAAATGTAGAATTGTTTCCCATGAGTGATACCGATCACTAATGCTATATCTCGAATCCTAGTAGCCTAATCTAAATTATTATGACATTATCTATTTTGTGAGGATTTTCCACGTAAATTAGAAAAAACATTTTTTTTTTGCATGCGTCACTTAGTTATTTTAAATCTACGATGTTTTTCGAAATGTTAACGATAGAGCGGAGGAAACCAGTCTGATGTAGGGGCACTGGTCTCCTCTCACTATGAAGCGAACAAGCGGGATCAGCTGACGAGTTGGCAGGGCTCACAAAAACAGCAACAAACTGTGGGGGGCTCGAGTGGGGAGAGGAGCGAAGGGAAACAGCGCCGAGAGAAAGAGGCTGACATTGAACAGCTGAATGTGTTCACCATTTTGGGTGTAGGAGAGGAGAGTTACCTAATCGCCACTCCTGCCTTGTTGGTGCGTGCTGTGCGAGCAGAACAGAACTCGAGCCACAAAATGGGAGCAGTACCCTTGCACCCGGAAATGTGTGTAGTATAAGCGTGTGTAGCAATGTTACAATGTTGGTAAATTTCACGGCTGATCAGTCGCTGCTGCAACAATTGTTACACTTGCTGCTGTTGCTGTGTACAATGTTGCATGCCAGGCTATTACGGCGTTATAGTATAGCGCCATCTTTCTCCCAAAACTGCAGGGACTCCGCAAGTTTAGCACAGGATCATTTAGCTACTTATTGACACGCCCCAGCTATTGCTTTTTCCTATGCTATTAGCGATTAATAGTCTTTATATGACATCATAGCTGGACCTAGATTCATTGACAACAAAAATGAAAGCCTGCAGTCAGCTGGTTTTGCTTCTAGGCTAAAGGAGCTCACTGGGTGGTCAGGTTAGATCCTGCCATGGAAAAGGAAGACCTGGCGCATGTCCTGCAGCGTGATGCACCATGCAACATACACAGTATTGCAGATGACATTGACAATACACAACTATTTTCAGCTACTAAAGAGACATCATCTAGGGAGGCTATTCCACATTCCTATGTAACTTTAATATTGTGCCCATATGATCTGAATGGTCTGAATAACATACCTGTAATACATGGAGGGCAGGAATGATTAGAGCATTTTGCATTATTTCAGAGAACATTGTTAGTTGCATAGCCTATACACATAATTATAAGCAAAGTAGCCTATTACATCACTAATATGGTTAACTATTAAGAGCCTAAACCCATGCCTCGAGTCTCATTTCTGATTCTGCCCTTCACACCTGAATCTGAGCATTCCCAACAGTGTTTATTCAGTAGTCTTCCTAGTCATAAAACAAATGAACAACTGGATTCGTTTTACAGGAAAAAAAACCTCTGCAACAAATCTAACATACTGTACATCGGTAAAGGTGGCAATGAATCTGTTATTACATATTTTTGCACCAGTCATCATTGCTCATAGGGCTACACTTCTCCTCCAGTACACACACACACACACACACACACACACAGGCCCCGGAGGACAGCCAGGGACACTGGCATAATACCACAAAAGGACGAAGGCAACACAGTTGAACAGGAATATAATGAATTAGTTAAGTGTCATGTTCATACCCTTCAGTCTAACATGAACATAATATGTGCGTGAACATGTTGCTTGGGGGCTATTGTTATATGTTATAATGTAATCTGTTACAAGTATTTTGCATATATTTACTTTAAAGTTTCTAATATAACAGGTTCACGCAAGCTGATTTATGCACGTAGACCTTCACTTAAAGGCTATACAGTCAAGTAATGTTGTCGACCTGCCATTATGTTTAGAGTTATGTGATAACTGTCTGTCTGGTGGCTGTGGTGCTACACATGACTTACCCTTCACCTTAAATAACCTGTTTGCATGGCTGTTTTCATCAATAATAATTATTTACACATTAATATAGGCTATGTTTATTTGTGTACTTTAGTGTGAGTGTATTTGTGTACTTTAGTGTGAGTGTATTTGTGTACTTTAGTGTGAGTGTATTTGTGTACTTTAGTGTGAGTGTATTTGTGTACTTTAGTGTGAGTGTATTTGTGTACTTTAGTGTGAGTGTATTTGTGTACTTTAGTGTGAGTGTATTTGTGTACTTTAGTGTGAGTGTATTTGTGTACTTTAGTGTGAGTGTATTTGTGTACTTTAGTGTGAGTGTATTTGTGTACTTTAGTGTGAGTGTATTTGTGTACTTTAGTGTGAGTGTATTTGTGTACTTTAGTGTGAGTGTATTTGCCTATGAAGGTACCATTTTTGGGCACCAGCCACTATAGGTCCAAAGAGTTCTGTACACAACACAGGTGTTGCATAACTTCCTCGTTTCTTAACGTATGCCCCAGACATATTAACCCATATGTTCCCAGAGACAGACGTATTCACCCAATATCATGCACAATTTACATGATCAATTATGAAGTTATGTTGGACTTGATCATTAGTCCTAGTCTTGGGAGAGCTAGACATATGTGCAACCCAGCACTAAAACACCAGACACAACTGGGCGGCAGGTAGCCTAGCGGTTAGAGTGTTGGGTGAGTAACCGAAAGATCGCTGGTTCGAATACCCACGCCGACAAGGTGAAAAATCAGAAATCTGTCAATGTGCTCTTGAGCAAGGCAGTTAAATCTAATTTGCTCCATGGGCGCTGTACCACTATGTATGACCCTGTAAAACAACCAATTTCACTGCATATGACAATTAAACATGTATTATTATTAACTACTCGTCAAGATAATATGGCGTATTAATGATGGGCTGGAACAAAAGCCTGCTCACTTTGTAGCTCATGACCAGATTGGAGAGTCAAAATTCACAATTTACTGTTACTGACACGACCTCTGGTGGTTGGATGAGGTAAAACAATGTTACTGGTTCAGCACTTACCTGAAACACCATAATTGCTCTGGGTTTTTGGTACTCCGAGGCAGTGTATCGGAGTTCTCCCTAAGCAACACAAGTGGGCTATACCTAATGGTGCACTGCAATAATTATTAGGGCTATGGGCCTAGGTATGTGCCACCTATTGCATTAGGAATTCATTGACTTGGTAGGTAGCCTAAGTACATTGATTGGTCCCTGTCATTTCCTAAATTAATTTAGTAATTGAATAACAATAGACATTTATATAGGTATATTTACAATAGTACTATTTTCTCCTATCATCTCTAATAAACTGAACGCGAATGAATAGAAAATAAGCAGATGTCACTTATAAGACACCAAAACAACTAGAAACACGTTTGTTGAATATAAAGAAGTTAACGGGTTAAATATGAACACCAAATATGTGGCAAGGAGTTTTTTTTAAAGAAGCTCAGCAATTTCCTGTTTAAACTTGGGAAAACAGAGACGTGTCCAGTAACACAGATGCGTTAAAACATGCAAACCAATTGTCTCCTAACACATACATATCCCTTATGATTTTCTGTATGGTTCATTGTAAGAGTTAAAGCGGGTTAAAGAAAACGGTATGTTCCGCGGGGAAGGAAAGAGACTTATTTTGAGAGGAGCCGAGGACTGACTGCCCATGGTGGATGGGCGGAGCAGCAAGCATGCGCTGAGCTGGCAGAGCCGGGGCTAGTCTGCTGCGCGCGAGGAGAGGGAGATCACGGGCTGGCTCGGGTCCTCTCAGACGGACGCGGGGAGACCACCTTACCAAACACGTCTCCTTGAGGACTAAATAGGCGAGAACAGAAAAGAGCAAGAGGGAGAGTGAGAGACACGGAGAAATAGAAGAATATAAAGCTATAAGGACAACACCTCCGTTTGTAACCACAGGGAGTCGGCATCTGGAAACATAACGAGCGAAGAAGACCCCCCCCCCCCCCCCCCTCGCGACATCTCTCGGCTCTGTATCTCCCAGCGCACCCCTCCTATAGCCTACTCCCTGGAGAACGACCACCCATTGAACACCCTAATTGACCAGCGTTGCCATTAAGCGATGCACTTTGAATCCAAGACGAAACCGAACGCGTAATTTTTATGCACATTTTACAACCAGTGATCTTAATTTTCCAAAACGGAACAGTTTAGACTATGGATACAGTTTAGGGTGTTTAGCCTAAAATGAACGGGTTTCTGGCGACGAGAAATGATCTCATCCCCGGTAACTGACATCAACACTATACTATTATCTCGTATTGCTTGTGAAAGAGTCTTATCGTCTTCGTTTTATTCCATTTTCCATTTTCTTTTTCAAACCAATGGTCTGGGAACGGACCGCCTCACTCGACACATACTATTGTATTTAGACGTGTCAGCTTCCTTTAGTGCTTTGAACGAGGACAACATTACAGAATTGCAAGGGGAAATTGTCATCGAGAGGCTTTTGCACAAACATACGGAGTGGAAAGTTTGTTGCCGGAGAGGGAATACATCGGAGACATCTCGGCCATATCCACGGGATTTTCCCCCAAGGTAAACCCGTTGCCTTCAGCCTACAACTCCCCTATATCCTTCCCTCTATCCTTCTGTGTGTCGGGATATTGTTACACTGGATGACATATAGGCGTTACATAATTTGCACGGGCAGTTCGTTCCCGTATGGTATATTTGATGTTTGTAAATGTGGTCTTGTGTGTCCGAGATAGTCGGTGAAATGTGAAATGGGCAGAGTTCAAGGAGGACAGGGCGGACTGACCTAATTTCTGAGTCCACAGTGGTGCGCCAGCCCTGCTCCGTTGTCCAGAGCCGCCGCCGCTCTCCCTGGACTGCCTGTCATATCTTTCTTTATACACTGGCCATGGCGTAGGCCTACGTGCACCGCCAGCGTCTGTGATTTACAAAGACACCGTGTCATTCCTCATATTCATAGGGACACGACATGTCTGCTTGACAGTCACACCCAACAAAAAGTAGAATTCCCCCAGAAACACATTTTCAGAGCGCGCATGACAAGCGAGGCCTTACTCTCCTTGTGGGGTTGCGTCGGCTCAAATAGTGAAGCCATATGCGCGGGGCATGTCAAGGATTTCAGTTCTGCGCGATGATGGAATGGAGTCAGATTCAGAACCAGAAGCAGAACACTATCGGTATTATTTCTACCATTACATCAGTTTACTGTGATACATTATCAATATTCAAAGCCTTAAACAAAAACATGCTATTGCAAACCCTAAAGACTCAATGTTCTCTCATAACAGCAGGTGAACAAACAACACTGGGATCCAATAACGGCACTGTCATGAAATATCACCATTGTTATGTTGCCAGTTCCCAATTTAACAAAACATAATTCAGAGTTGCTCTCAAGGGCCAAGCACCCAAACCAATAGCAGACCAGGACAGCTACACTGTACTGGGCAATGGGGCAGCAGATGATCTGTGTGGGCAGAAGCCTGGATAAAGAGGCTATTTTCCTCCAATTAAGCAATTGCTCTGTCCCTGCGCCTAATGGTGTGCACATTTGGAGCTGGGGAGCAGGTTTGGGACAGAGCCTCTCCCGATTGGCTGCCTCCCATTGTCCCAGATGAGGCCAGGGGAAAAGAGTGAAGGCCTGCCAAGGCAGAATACAGTTAACCAACCCATGAGGAGGCCGGATCATTATAAAACATTACATTATGAACTCAGGCACACTCTTACTTTCTGAGGGGGGTTGGATTGGAGGGGGTTGGATTGGAGGGGGTTGGTTGGGGGCTGGATGAAAGTTTGAATGTTTTCAAGGGGTTGGTGTTTTTGAATATGTTTCTTAAGTGTGTGTGTGTAGCCTACTGTGTGTATATATATATATAATATATATATATATGAGACTCACTGGAGGGAGGTCTGGCTGGGGGCCCACTGGAGGTTTTGGGGAAGAAGAACAGGAAGAGAAGGGGATATTGACTCTCCTAGAGAGTTGCCTCCCATCCAAGCCCCCTGTCCACTATTTCATCCATAATACTGCTGTGAACTATGAGACTATGTGTGAGGGCCATATTCCAGGTGCTCTTCACATCTACATAGACACAGGCACGTGCATGTGTTCACACACATGAAGACACAGAAAAACACACATACGCATGAACGCATGCACATCCAAACAGGAACACACAAACGCACACACACACACACACACACACACACACACTAGATTTTTCAACGCCGATACCGATTATTGGAGGACCCCAAAAAAAAGCCGATACCGATTAATCGGCCGATTTTAAACTTTTATTTGTAATAATGACAATTACAACAATACTGAATGAACACTTATTTTAACTTAATATAATACATCAATAAAATCAATTAATTCAAATAAATAATGAAACGTTCAATTTGGTTTAAATAATGCAAAAACAAAGTGTTGGAGAAGAAAGTAAAAGTGCATTATGTGCCATGTAAGAAAGCTAACGTTTCAGTTCCTTGCTCAGAACATGAGAACATATGAAAGCTGGTGGTTCCTTTTAACATGAGTCTTCAATATTCCCAGGTAAGAAGTTTTAAGTTGTAGTTATTATAGGAATTATAGGACTATTTCTCTCTATACCATTTGTATTTCATATACCTTTGACTATTGGATGTTCTTAAAGGCACTTTAGTATTGCCAGTGTAACAGTATAGCTTCCGTCCCTCTCCTCGCCGCTGCCTGGGCTCAAACCAGGAACACATCGACAACAGCCACCCTCGATGCAGCATTACCCATCGCTCCACAAAAGCCACGGTTCTTGAAACCCCGAGCTGACAAGGTACAAATCTGTCATTCTGCAGTTAACCCACCGTTCCTAGGCCGCCATTGAAAAAAAGAATGTGTTCTTAATTGACTTATCGGTGTCCAAAAATACCGATTTCTGATTGTTATGAAAACTTGAAATCGGTCCTAATTAATCTGCCATTCCGATTAATCGGTCGACCTCTACACACACACACACACACACACACACACACACACACACACACACACACACACACACACACACACACACACACACACACACACACACACACACACACACACACACACAACTCTGTGTAACCAATCAGCTGATGAGCGACAGACTGAGAGATGACTGAGATCAGTTCTCCTGAGGGTTAGCGGTTTTCATCAGACAGCAGCATGGTTAGCCAGCATGGTAATGATTTTCCCACTCACTACAGTATTCATTGCTGCTCTCTGTGAGGCAGTCAGTTAGTCGGTCAGTCTGGCCACAGGCCAGATATCCACTGATGTCCAGCTGTGTATCTCTGTGGTGGTGATCCTATTCCAAGGTCTCACACCTCAATAGTGTGTGTGTGTGTGTGTGGCATGCTCTTGTTAGTGTCTGTGTGTGCACACATTTGTCTGTGTGTGCTTTTGTAGTTGTGAGTGTGTGTATACACAGAGCATTCTGCCTAGCGCTGTGCATAGTTTTGTCCTGCCTGCATGCTTGGCCAGATGTGGATAGCTTGGACAGCTGTGTGAGGCAACAGTTGGTGCTGTACAGCTCTTCCTGGTTTGGAACCACAGGTTTGACACGGGTACTTTAATGGTCTAGCCCATCACTGAGCTGCAGTCTTTCTCTGGTCCAGTCACACAATAAGGCTCAGTCCCAATGTCCACCCTAAAAGTCCACATACATTTCAAGTCGGAAGTTTACATACACCTTAACCAAATATATTTAAACTCAGTTTTTCACAATTGCTGACATTTAATCCTAGAAAAAATTCCCTGTCTTAGGTTAGTTAGGATCACCACTTTATTTTAAGAATGTGAAATGTCAGAATTATAGTAGAGAGAATTATTTCTTTCAGCTTTTACTTCTTTCATCACATTCCCAGTGGGTCAGAAGTTTACATACACTGAATTTGTATTTGGTAGCATTGCCTTTAAATTGTTTAATTTGGGTCAAAGTTTTGGGTAGCCTTCCACAGGCTTCCCACAATAATTTGGGTGATTTTTGGCCCATTCTTCCTGACAGAGCTGGTGTAACAGAGTCAGGTTTGTAGGCCTCCTTGCTCGCACACACTTTTTCAGTTCTTTCCACAAATTGTCTATAGGGTTGATGTCAGGGCTTTGTGATGGCCACTCCAATACCTTGACTTTGTTGTGCTGAAACCATTTTGCCACAACTTTGGAAGTATGCTTGGGGTCACTGTCCATTTGGAAGACCCATTTGCGACCAAGCTTTAACTGATGTCTTGAGATGTTGCTTCAATATATCCACATAATTTTCCTGCCTAATGATGCCATCTATTTTTGTGAAGTGCACCAGTCCCTCCTGCAGCAAAGCACCCCCACAACATGATGCTGCCACCCCCGTGCTTCACGGTTGGGATGGTGTTCTTCGGCTTGCAAGCCTCTCCCTTTTTCATCCAAACATAACGATGGTCATTATGGGCAAACAGTTCTATTTTTGTTTCATCAGACCAGAGGACATTTCTTCAAAAAGTACGATATGCAGTTGCCAACCGTAGTCTGGCCTTTTTATGGCGGTTTTGGAGCAGTGGCTTCTTCCTTGCTGAGCGGCCTTTCAGGTTATGTCGATATAGGACTCGTTTTACTGTGGATATAGATACTTTTGTACCTGTTTCCTCCAGCATCTTCACAAGGTCCTTTGCTGTTGTTCTGGGATTGATTTGCACTTTTCACACCAAAGTACGTTCATCTTTAGGAGACAGAATGCATCTCCTTCCTGAGCGGTATGACGGCTGCGTGGTCCCATGGTGTTTATACTTGCGTGCTATTGTTTGTACAGATGAATGTGGTACCTTCAGGCGTTTGGAAATTGCTCCCAAGGATGAACCAGACTTGTGGAGGTCTACAATTTTTTTTCTGAGGTCTTGGATGATTTCTTTTGAGTTGCCCATGATGTCAAGCAAAGAGGCATTGAGTTTGATAGTAGGCCTTGAAATACATCCACAGGTACACCTCCAATTGACTCAAATGATGTCAATTAGCCTATCAGAAGCTTCTAAAGCCAATTTTCTGGAATTTTCCAAGCTATTTAAAGGCACAGTCAACTTAGTGTATGTTAACTTCTGACCCACTGGAATTGTGATACAGTGAATTATAAGTGAAATAATCTGTCTGGTAACAATTGTTGGATGAATTATTTGTGTCATGCACAAAGTAGATGTCCTAACCGACTTGCCAAAACTGTATTTTGTTAACAAGACATTTGTGGAGTGATTGAAAAACAAGTTTTAATGACTCCAACCTAAGTGTATGTAAACATCCAACTTCAACTGTAGAGGAGTCTATTGGGAACTTTAGTAGTGTGCTTTGCTAGTACAGCGTGCTAGTTGGAACATAGCCTTTAGGAAGCTTGCCTTAGACAGTCAACTAAGAGTGTCAATGAAGGTTTAGTCTGCAAGCATACATTATGCACTGTAGATGTACTCAGTTTATTAGGTACACCAATCTAGTACTCGGTCAGACCCCCCTTTGCCTCCAGAACAGCCTGAATTCTTCAGGTCATGGAAATGTTGCTCAATTGGTATCAAGGGACCTAACATGTGCCAGGAAAACATTCCCCACACCAATACACCACCGCCACCAGCCTGTACCGTTGACACCAGGCAGGATGGGGCCATGGACTCACGCTGCTTACGCAAAATCCTGACTCTGCTGTCAGCATGACGCAACAGTAACTGGGATTCGGCGGATCAGGCAATGTTTTTCCACTCCTCAATTATCCAGTGTTGGTGGCCCGCTTCTTGTTTTTAGCTGGTAGGAGTGGAACCCGGTGTGGTTGTCTGCTGTAATAGCCCATCCGTGACGAGGACTGACGAGTTGTGCGTTTGAAGATGCCGTTCTGCACACCACTGTTGTACTGCGCCATTATTTGTCTGTCTGTGGCCTGTTAGCTTGCGCGATTCTTGCCGTTCTCCTTCGACCTCTCATCAACGAGCTGTTTTCGCCCACAGGACTGCCGATGACTACATTTTTTTGTTTGTCTCACCATTCTCAGTAAACCCTCGACTGTCATGCTTGAAAAGCCCAGGAGGCCAGTGAGTGAGTACTCCTGTAGTGAGTACTCCATCTGGGCATGGTGTTGTGCAGTATGTGGTACCCCTCCACATCCAGAGTTTCATGCCATATGAACCCTCCCTGCACCACCACCGCAGCTCTGAAGTCATGCCCCTAGGGCGCCCTTCACCCTCTGAGGGCAGACAGCTGCACTGTGGGAAAATAAGGCGTGTCCTGATGGATGGATCATCATGCCCCTGGCCTGTATCATAGACAGCCAACCAAGAGACATGTTGCTGGGTATAACCACATAGACAGCCAACCAAGAGACATGTTGTTGGGTATAACCACATAGACAGCCAACCAAGAGACATGTTGCTGGGTATAACCACATAGACAGCCAACCAAGAGACATGTTGC
>NW_027259262.1:0-36071 GCF_045791955.1 Oncorhynchus clarkii lewisi | reverse complement strand
TTTTTAGACCTTGTTTAGTGCCATAAACATGTTTTTAGACCTTGTTTAGTGTCACAAACATGTTTTTAGACCTTGTTTAGCTCCACAAACATGTTTTTAGACCTTGTTTAGTGCCACAAACATGATTTTAGACCTTGTTTAGTGCCGCAAACATCATTTTAGAGCTTGTTTAGTGCCGCAAACATCATTTTAGAGCTTGTTTAGTGCCACAAACATGATTTTAGACCTTGTTTAGCTCCACAAACATGATTTTAGACCTTGTTTAGTGCCATAAACATGTTTTTAGACCTTGTTTAGTGCCACAAACATGATTTTAGACCTTGTTTAGTGCCATAAACATGTTTTTAGACCTTGTTTAGTGTCACAAACATGTTTTTAGACCTTGTTTAGCTCCACAAACATCATTTTAGACCTTGTTTAGTGCCATAAACATGTTTTTAGACCTTGTTTAGTGTCACAAACATGTTTTTAGACCTTGTTTAGCTCCACAAACATCATTTTAGACCTTGTTTAGTGCCATAAACATGTTTTTAGACCTTGTTTAGTGCCACAAACATGATTTTAGACCTTGTTAAGCTCCACAAACATCATTTTAGACCTTGTTTAGTGTCACAAACATGTTTTTAGACCTTGTTTAGTGTCACAAACATGTTTTTAGACCTTGTTTAGTGCCATAAACATGTTTTTAGACCTTGTTTAGTGTCACAAACATGTTTTTAGACCTTGTTTAGTGCCACAAACATGATTTTAGACCTTGTTAAGCTCCACAAACATCATTTTAGACCTTGTTTAGTGTCACAAACATGTTTTTAGACCTTGTTTAGTGTCACAAACATGTTTTTAGACCTTGTTTAGCTCCACAAACATCATTTTAGACCTTGTTTAGTGCCATAAACATGTTTTTAGACCTTGTTTAGTGTCACAAACATGTTTTTAGACCTTGTTTAGTGTCACAAACATGTTTTTAGACCTTGTTTAGTGCCGCAAACATCATTTTAGAGCTTGTTTAGTGCCACAAACATGTTTTTAGACCTTGTTTAGTGCCACAAACATGTTTTTAGACCTTGTTTAGTGTCACAAACATGTTTTTAGACCTTGTTTAGCTCCACAAACATCATTTTAGACCTTGTTTAGTGCCATAAACATGTTTTTAGACCTTGTTTAGTGTCACAAACATGTTTTTAGACCTTGTTTAGTGTCACAAACATGTTTTTAGACCTTGTTTAGTGCCGCAAACATCATTTTAGAGCTTGTTTAGTGCCACAAACATGTTTTTAGACCTTGTTTAGTGCCACAAACATGTTTTTAGACCTTGTTTAGTGCCGCAAACATGATTTTAGACCTTGTTTAGTGCCACAAACATGTTTTTAGACCTTGTTTAGTCTCACAAACATGTTTTTAGACCTTGTTTAGTGCCACAAACATGATTTTAGACCTTGTTTAGTGCCGCAAACATGATTTTAGACCTTGTTTAGTGCCACAAACATATTTTTAGACCTTGTTTATTGTCACAAACATGTTTTTAGACCTTGTTTAGTGCCATAAACATGTTTTTAGACCTTGTTTAGTGTCACAAACATGTTTTTAGACCTTGTTTAGCTCCACAAACATGTTTTTAGACCTTGTTTAGTGCCACAAACATGATTTTAGACCTTGTTTAGTGCCGCAAACATCATTTTAGAGCTTGTTTAGTGCCGCAAACATCATTTTAGAGCTTGTTTAGTGCCACAAACATGATTTTAGACCTTGTTTAGCTCCACAAACATGATTTTAGACCTTGTTTAGTGCCATAAACATGTTTTTAGACCTTGTTTAGTGCCACAAACATGATTTTAGACCTTGTTTAGTGCCATAAACATGTTTTTAGACCTTGTTTAGTGTCACAAACATGTTTTTAGACCTTGTTTAGCTCCACAAACATCATTTTAGACCTTGTTTAGTGCCATAAACATGTTTTTAGACCTTGTTTAGTGTCACAAACATGTTTTTAGACCTTGTTTAGCTCCACAAACATCATTTTAGACCTTGTTTAGTGCCATAAACATGTTTTTAGACCTTGTTTAGTGCCACAAACATGATTTTAGACCTTGTTAAGCTCCACAAACATCATTTTAGACCTTGTTTAGTGTCACAAACATGTTTTTAGACCTTGTTTAGTGCCATAAACATGTTTTTAGACCTTGTTTAGTGTCACAAACATGTTTTTAGACCTTGTTTAGTGCCACAAACATGATTTTAGACCTTGTTAAGCTCCACAAACATCATTTTAGACCTTGTTTAGTGTCACAAACATGTTTTTAGACCTTGTTTAGTGTCACAAACATGTTTTTAGACCTTGTTTAGCTCCACAAACATCATTTTAGACCTTGTTTAGTGCCATAAACATGTTTTTAGACCTTGTTTAGTGTCACAAACATGTTTTTAGACCTTGTTTAGTGCCGCAAACATCATTTTAGAGCTTGTTTAGTGCCACAAACATGTTTTTAGACCTTGTTTAGTGCCACAAACATGTTTTTAGACCTTGTTTAGTGCCGCAAACATCATTTTAGAGCTTGTTTAGTGTCACAAACATGTTTTTAGACCTTGTTTAGTGTCGCAAACATCATTTTAGAGCTTGTTTAGTGCCGCAAACATGATTTTAGACCTTGTTTAGTGCCGCAAACATGATTTTAGACCTTGTTTAGTGCCACAAACATGTTTTTAGACCTTGTTTAGTGTCACAAACATGTTTTTAGACCTTGTTTAGTGCCATAAACATGTTTTTAGACCTTGTTTAGTGCCACAAACATGATTTTAGACCTTGTTTAGTGCCACAAACATGATTTTAGACCTTGTTAAGCTCCACAAACATCATTTTAGACCTTGTTTAGTGCCGCAAACATGATTTTAGACCTTGTTTAGTGCCACAAACATGTTTTTAGACCTTGTTTAGTCTCACAAACATGTTTTTAGACCTCGTTTAGTGCCACAAACATATTTTTAGACCTTGTTTATTGTCACAAACATGTTTTTAGACCTTGTTTAGTGCCATAAACATGTTTTTAGACCTTGTTTAGTGTCACAAACATGTTTTTAGACCTTGTTTAGCTCCACAAACATGTTTTTAGACCTTGTTTAGTGCCACAAACATGATTTTAGACCTTGTTTAGTGCCGCAAACATCATTTTAGAGCTTGTTTAGTGCCGCAAACATCATTTTAGAGCTTGTTTAGTGCCACAAACATGATTTTAGACCTTTTTTAGCTCCACAAACATGATTTTAGACCTTGTTTAGTGCCATAAACATGTTTTTAGACCTTGTTTAGTGCCACAAACATGATTTTAGACCTTGTTTAGTGCCATAAACATGTTTTTAGACCTTGTTTAGTGTCACAAACATGTTTTTAGACCTTGTTTAGCTCCACAAACATCATTTTAGACCTTGTTTAGTGCCATAAACATGTTTTTAGACCTTGTTTAGTGTCACAAACATGTTTTTAGACCTTGTTTAGCTCCACAAACATCATTTTAGACCTTGTTTAGTGCCATAAACATGTTTTTAGACCTTGTTTAGTGCCACAAACATGATTTTAGACCTTGTTAAGCTCCACAAACATCATTTTAGACCTTGTTTAGTGTCACAAACATGTTTTTAGACCTTGTTTAGTGTCACAAACATGTTTTTAGACCTTGTTTAGTGCCATAAACATGTTTTTAGACCTTGTTTAGTGTCACAAACATGTTTTTAGACCTTGTTTAGTGCCACAAACATGATTTTAGACCTTGTTAAGCTCCACAAACATCATTTTAGACCTTGTTTAGTGTCACAAACATGTTTTTAGACCTTGTTTAGTGTCACAAACATGTTTTTAGACCTTGTTTAGCTCTACAAACATCATTTTAGACCTTGTTTAGTGCCATAAACATGTTTTTAGACCTTGTTTATTGTCACAAACATGTTTTTAGACCTTGTTTAGTGCCATAAACATGTTTTTAGACCTTGTTTAGTGTCACAAACATGTTTTTAGACCTTGTTTAGCTCCACAAACATGTTTTTAGACCTTGTTTAGTGCCACAAACATGATTTTAGACCTTGTTTAGTGCCGCAAACATCATTTTAGAGCTTGTTTAGTGCCGCAAACATCATTTTAGAGCTTGTTTAGTGCCACAAACATGATTTTAGACCTTGTTTAGCTCCACAAACATGATTTTAGACCTTGTTTAGTGCCATAAACATGTTTTTAGACCTTGTTTAGTGCCACAAACATGATTTTAGACCTTGTTTAGTGCCATAAACATGTTTTTAGACCTTGTTTAGTGTCACAAACATGTTTTTAGACCTTGTTTAGCTCCACAAACATCATTTTAGACCTTGTTTAGTGCCATAAACATGTTTTTAGACCTTGTTTAGTGTCACAAACATGTTTTTAGACCTTGTTTAGCTCCACAAACATCATTTTAGACCTTGTTTAGTGCCATAAACATGTTTTTAGACCTTGTTTAGTGCCACAAACATGATTTTAGACCTTGTTAAGCTCCACAAACATCATTTTAGACCTTGTTTAGTGTCACAAACATGTTTTTAGACCTTGTTTAGTGTCACAAACATGTTTTTAGACCTTGTTTAGTGCCATAAACATGTTTTTAGACCTTGTTTAGTGTCACAAACATGTTTTTAGACCTTGTTTAGTGCCACAAACATGATTTTAGACCTTGTTAAGCTCCACAAACATCATTTTAGACCTTGTTTAGTGTCACAAACATGTTTTTAGACCTTGTTTAGTGTCACAAACATGTTTTTAGACCTTGTTTAGCTCCACAAACATCATTTTAGACCTTGTTTAGTGCCATAAACATGTTTTTAGACCTTGTTTAGTGTCACAAACATGTTTTTAGACCTTGTTTAGCTCCACAAACATCATTTTAGACCTTGTTTAGTGCCATAAACATGTTTTTAGACCTTGTTTAGTGTCACAAACATGTTTTTAGACCTTGTTTAGTGTCACAAACATGTTTTTAGACCTTGTTTAGTGCCGCAAACATCATTTTAGAGCTTGTTTAGTGCCACAAACATGTTTTTAGACCTTGTTTAGTGCCACAAACATGTTTTTAGACCTTGTTTAGTGTCACAAACATGTTTTTAGACCTTGTTTAGTGCCGCAAACATCATTTTAGAGCTTGTTTAGTGTCACAAACATGTTTTTAGACCTTGTTTAGTGTCGCAAACATCATTTTAGAGCTTGTTTAGTGCCGCAAACATGATTTTAGACCTTGTTTAGTGCCGCAAACATGATTTTAGACCTTGTTTAGTGCCACAAACATGTTTTTAGACCTTGTTTAGTGTCACAAACATGTTTTTAGACCTTGTTTAGTGCCATAAACATGTTTTTAGACCTTGTTTAGTGCCACAAACATGATTTTAGACCTTGTTTAGTGCCACAAACATGATTTTAGACCTTGTTAAGCTCCACAAACATCATTTTAGATCTTGTTTAGTGCCGCAAACATGATTTTAGACCTTGTTTAGTGCCGCAAACATCATTTTAGAGCTTGTTTAGTGCCGCAAACATCATTTTAGAGCTTGTTTAGTGCCACAAACATGATTTTAGACCTTGTTTAGCTCCACAAACATGATTTTAGACCTTGTTTAGTGCCATAAACATGTTTTTAGACCTTGTTTAGTGCCACAAACATGATTTTAGACCTTGTTTAGTGCCATAAACATGTTTTTAGACCTTGTTTAGTGTCACAAACATGTTTTTAGACCTTGTTTAGCTCCACAAACATCATTTTAGACCTTGTTTAGTGCCATAAACATGTTTTTAGACCTTGTTTAGTGTCACAAACATGTTTTTAGACCTTGTTTAGCTCCACAAACATCATTTTAGACCTTGTTTAGTGCCATAAACATGTTTTTAGACCTTGTTTAGTGCCACAAACATGATTTTAGACCTTGTTAAGCTCCACAAACATCATTTTAGACCTTGTTTAGTGTCACAAACATGTTTTTAGACCTTGTTTAGTGTCACAAACATGTTTTTAGACCTTGTTTAGCTCCACAAACATCATTTTAGACCTTGTTTAGTGCCATAAACATGTTTTTAGACCTTGTTTAGTGTCACAAACATGTTTTTAGACCTTGTTTAGCTCCACAAACATCATTTTAGACCTTGTTTAGTGCCATAAACATGTTTTTAGACCTTGTTTAGTGTCACAAACATGTTTTTAGACCTTGTTTAGTGTCACAAACATGTTTTTAGACCTTGTTTAGTGCCGCAAACATCATTTTAGAGCTTGTTTAGTGCCACAAACATGTTTTTAGACCTTGTTTAGTGCCACAAACATGTTTTTAGACCTTGTTTAGTGTCACAAACATGTTTTTAGACCTTGTTTAGTGCCGCAAACATCATTTTAGAGCTTGTTTAGTGTCACAAACATGTTTTTAGACCTTGTTTAGTGTCGCAAACATCATTTTAGAGCTTGTTTAGTGCCGCAAACATGATTTTAGACCTTGTTTAGTGCCGCAAACATGATTTTAGACCTTGTTTAGTGCCACAAACATGTTTTTAGACCTTGTTTAGTGTCACAAACATGTTTTTAGACCTTGTTTAGTGCCATAAACATGTTTTTAGACCTTGTTTAGTGCCACAAACATGATTTTAGACCTTGTTTAGTGCCACAAACATGATTTTAGACCTTGTTAAGCTCCACAAACATCATTTTAGACCTTGTTTAGTGCCGCAAACATGATTTTAGACCTTGTTTAGTGCCACAAACATGTTTTTAGACCTTGTTTAGTCTCACAAACATGTTTTTAGACCTTGTTTAGTGCCACAAACATGATTTTAGACCTTGTTTAGTGCCGCAAACATGATTTTAGACCTTGTTTAGTGCCACAAACATATTTTTAGACCTTGTTTATTGTCACAAACATGTTTTTAGACCTTGTTTAGTGCCATAAACATGTTTTTAGACCTTGTTTAGTGTCACAAACATGTTTTTAGACCTTGTTTAGCTCCACAAACATGTTTTTAGACCTTGTTTAGCTCCACAAACATCATTTTAGACCTTGTTTAGTGCCACAAACATGATTTTAGACCTTGTTTAGTGCCACAAACATGATTTTAGACCTTTTTTAGTGCCACAAACATGATTTTAGACCTTGTTTAGCTCCACAAACATCATTTTAGACCTTGTTTAGTGTCACAAACATGTTTTTAGACCTTGTTTAGTGCCATAAACATGTTTTTAGACCTTGTTTAGTGCCACAAACATGATTTTAGACCTTTTTTAGTGCCACAAACATGATTTTAGACCTTGTTTAGTGCCGCAAACATCATTTTAGAGCTTGTTTAGTGCCGCAAACATGATTTTAGACCTTGTTTAGTGCCACAAACATGTTTTTAGACCTTGTTTAGTGCCACAAACATGTTTTTAGACCTTGTTTAGTGTCACAAACATGTTTTTAGACCTTGTTTAGTGCCACAAACATGTTTTTAGACCTTGTTTAGTGTCACAAACATGTTTTTAGACCTTGTTTAGTGTCACAAACATGTTTTTAGACCTTGTTTAGCTCCACAAACATCATTTTAGACCTTGTTTAGTGCCGCAAACATCATTTTAGAGCTTGTTTAGTGCCGCAAACATGATTTTAGACCTTGTTTAGTGCCACAAACATGTTTTTAGACCTTGTTTAGTGCCACAAACATGTTTTTAGACCTTGTTTAGTGTCACAAACATGTTTTTAGACCTTGTTTAGTGCCACAAACATGTTTTTAGACCTTGTTTAGTGTCACAAACATGTTTTTAGACCTTGTTTAGCTCCACAAACATCATTTTAGACCTTGTTTAGTGCCATAAACATGTTTTTAGACCTTGTTTAGTGCCGCAAACATGTTTTTAGACCTTGTTTAGTGCCGCAAACATGTTTTTAGACCTTGTTTAGTGTCACAAACATGTTTTTAGACCTTGTTTAGTGCCATAAACATGTTTTTAGACCTTGTTTAGTGTCACAAACATGTTTTTAGACCTTGTTTAGTGCCACAAACATGATTTTAGACCTTGTTTAGTGCCGCAAACATCATTTTAGAGCTTGTTTAGTGCCGCAAACATCATTTTAGAGCTTGTTTAGTGCCACAAACATGATTTTAGACCTTGTTTAGTGCCATAAACATGTTTTTAGACCTTGTTTAGTGTCACAAACATGTTTTTAGACCGTGTTTAGCTCCACAAACATGATTTTAGACCTTGTTTAGTGCCATAAACATGTTTTTAGACCTTGTTTAGTGCCACAAACATGATTTTAGACCTTGTTTAGTGCCATAAACATGTTTTTAGACCTTGTTTAGTGCCATAAACATGTTTTTAGACCTTGTTTAGTGTCACAAACATGTTTTTAGACCTTGTTTAGCTCCACAAACATGTTTTTAGACCTTGTTTAGTGCCACAAACATGATTTTAGACCTTGTTTAGTGCCGCAAACATCATTTTAGAGCTTGTTTAGTGCCGCAAACATCATTTTAGAGCTTGTTTAGTGCCACAAACATGATTTTAGACCTTGTTTAGCTCCACAAACATGATTTTAGACCTTGTTTAGTGCCATAAACATGTTTTTAGACCTTGTTTAGTGCCACAAACATGATTTTAGACCTTGTTTAGTGCCATAAACATGTTTTTAGACCTTGTTTAGTGTCACAAACATGTTTTTAGACCTTGTTTAGCTCCACAAACATCATTTTAGACCTTGTTTAGTGCCATAAACATGTTTTTAGACCTTGTTTAGTGTCACAAACATGTTTTTAGACCTTGTTTAGCTCCACAAACATCATTTTAGACCTTGTTTAGTGCCATAAACATGTTTTTAGACCTTGTTTAGTGCCACAAACATGATTTTAGACCTTGTTAAGCTCCACAAACATCATTTTAGACCTTGTTTAGTGTCACAAACATGTTTTTAGACCTTGTTTAGTGTCACAAACATGTTTTTAGACCTTGTTTAGTGCCATAAACATGTTTTTAGACCTTGTTTAGTGTCACAAACATGTTTTTAGACCTTGTTTAGTGCCACAAACATGATTTTAGACCTTGTTAAGCTCCACAAACATCATTTTAGACCTTGTTTAGTGTCACAAACATGTTTTTAGACCTTGTTTAGTGTCACAAACATGTTTTTAGACCTTGTTTAGCTCTACAAACATCATTTTAGACCTTGTTTAGTGCCATAAACATGTTTTTAGACCTTGTTTAGTGTCACAAACATGTTTTTAGACCTTGTTTAGCTCCACAAACATGTTTTTAGACCTTGTTTAGTGCCACAAACATGATTTTAGACCTTGTTTAGTGCCGCAAACATCATTTTAGAGCTTGTTTAGTGCCGCAAACATCATTTTAGAGCTTGTTTAGTGCCACAAACATGATTTTAGACCTTGTTTAGCTCCACAAACATGATTTTAGACCTTGTTTAGTGCCATAAACATGTTTTTAGACCTTGTTTAGTGCCACAAACATGATTTTAGACCTTGTTTAGTGCCATAAACATGTTTTTAGACCTTGTTTAGTGTCACAAACATGTTTTTAGACCTTGTTTAGCTCCACAAACATCATTTTAGACCTTGTTTAGTGCCATAAACATGTTTTTAGACCTTGTTTAGTGTCACAAACATGTTTTTAGACCTTGTTTAGCTCCACAAACATCATTTTAGACCTTGTTTAGTGCCATAAACATGTTTTTAGACCTTGTTTAGTGCCACAAACATGATTTTAGACCTTGTTAAGCTCCACAAACATCATTTTAGACCTTGTTTAGTGTCACAAACATGTTTTTAGACCTTGTTTAGTGTCACAAACATGTTTTTAGACCTTGTTTAGTGCCATAAACATGTTTTTAGACCTTGTTTAGTGTCACAAACATGTTTTTAGACCTTGTTTAGTGCCACAAACATGATTTTAGACCTTGTTAAGCTCCACAAACATCATTTTAGACCTTGTTTAGTGTCACAAACATGTTTTTAGACCTTGTTTAGTGTCACAAACATGTTTTTAGACCTTGTTTAGCTCCACAAACATCATTTTAGACCTTGTTTAGTGCCATAAACATGTTTTTAGACCTTGTTTAGTGTCACAAACATGTTTTTAGACCTTGTTTAGCTCCACAAACATCATTTTAGACCTTGTTTAGTGCCATAAACATGTTTTTAGACCTTGTTTAGTGTCACAAACATGTTTTTAGACCTTGTTTAGTGTCACAAACATGTTTTTAGACCTTGTTTAGTGCCGCAAACATCATTTTAGAGCTTGTTTAGTGCCACAAACATGTTTTTAGACCTTGTTTAGTGCCACAAACATGTTTTTAGACCTTGTTTAGTGTCACAAACATGTTTTTAGACCTTGTTTAGTGCCGCAAACATCATTTTAGAGCTTGTTTAGTGTCACAAACATGTTTTTAGACCTTGTTTAGTGTCGCAAACATCATTTTAGAGCTTGTTTAGTGCCGCAAACATGATTTTAGACCTTGTTTAGTGCCGCAAACATGATTTTAGACCTTGTTTAGTGCCACAAACATGTTTTTAGACCTTGTTTAGTGTCACAAACATGTTTTTAGACCTTGTTTAGTGCCATAAACATGTTTTTAGACCTTGTTTAGTGCCACAAACATGATTTTAGACCTTGTTTAGTGCCACAAACATGATTTTAGACCTTGTTAAGCTCCACAAACATCATTTTAGACCTTGTTTAGTGCCGCAAACATGATTTTAGACCTTGTTTAGTGCCGCAAACATCATTTTAGAGCTTGTTTAGTGCCGCAAACATGTTTTTAGACCTTGTTTAGTGCCACAAACATGATTTTAGACCTTGTTTAGTGCCATAAACATGTTTTTAGACCTTGTTTAGTGTCACAAACATGTTTTTAGACCTTGTTTAGTGCCATAAACATGTTTTTAGACCTTGTTTAGTGTCACAAACATGTTTTTAGACCTTGTTTAGCTCCACAAACATCATTTTAGACCTTGTTTAGTGCCATAAACATGTTTTTAGACCTTGTTTAGTGCCACAAACATGATTTTAGACCTTGTTAAGCTCCACAAACATCATTTAGACCTTGTTTAGTGTCACAAACATGTTTTTAGACCTTGTTTAGTGTCACAAACATGTTTTTAGACCTTGTTTAGTGCCATAAACATGTTTTTAGACCTTGTTTAGTGTCACAAACATGTTTTTAGACCTTGTTTAGTGCCACAAACATGATTTTAGACCTTGTTAAGCTCCACAAACATCATTTTAGACCTTGTTTAGTGTCACAAACATGTTTTTAGACCTTGTTTAGTGTCACAAACATGTTTTTAGACCTTGTTTAGCTCTACAAACATCATTTTAGACCTTGTTTAGTGCCATAAACATGTTTTTAGACCTTGTTTATTGTCACAAACATGTTTTTAGACCTTGTTTAGTGCCATAAACATGTTTTTAGACCTTGTTTAGTGTCACAAACATGTTTTTAGACCTTGTTTAGCTCCACAAACATGTTTTTAGACCTTGTTTAGTGCCACAAACATGATTTTAGACCTTGTTTAGTGCCGCAAACATCATTTTAGAGCTTGTTTAGTGCCGCAAACATCATTTTAGAGCTTGTTTAGTGCCACAAACATGATTTTAGACCTTGTTTAGCTCCACAAACATGATTTTAGACCTTGTTTAGTGCCATAAACATGTTTTTAGACCTTGTTTAGTGCCACAAACATGATTTTAGACCTTGTTTAGTGCCATAAACATGTTTTTAGACCTTGTTTAGTGTCACAAACATGTTTTTAGACCTTGTTTAGCTCCACAAACATCATTTTAGACCTTGTTTAGTGCCATAAACATGTTTTTAGACCTTGTTTAGTGTCACAAACATGTTTTTAGACCTTGTTTAGCTCCACAAACATCATTTTAGACCTTGTTTAGTGCCATAAACATGTTTTTAGACCTTGTTTAGTGCCACAAACATGATTTTAGACCTTGTTAAGCTCCACAAACATCATTTTAGACCTTGTTTAGTGTCACAAACATGTTTTTAGACCTTGTTTAGTGTCACAAACATGTTTTTAGACCTTGTTTAGTGCCATAAACATGTTTTTAGACCTTGTTTAGTGTCACAAACATGTTTTTAGACCTTGTTTAGTGCCACAAACATGATTTTAGACCTTGTTAAGCTCCACAAACATCATTTTAGACCTTGTTTAGTGTCACAAACATGTTTTTAGACCTTGTTTAGTGTCACAAACATGTTTTTAGACCTTGTTTAGCTCCACAAACATCATTTTAGACCTTGTTTAGTGCCATAAACATGTTTTTAGACCTTGTTTAGTGTCACAAACATGTTTTTAGACCTTGTTTAGCTCCACAAACATCATTTTAGACCTTGTTTAGTGCCATAAACATGTTTTTAGACCTTGTTTAGTGTCACAAACATGTTTTTAGACCTTGTTTAGTGTCACAAACATGTTTTTAGACCTTGTTTAGTGCCGCAAACATCATTTTAGAGCTTGTTTAGTGCCACAAACATGTTTTTAGACCTTGTTTAGTGCCACAAACATGTTTTTAGACCTTGTTTAGTGTCACAAACATGTTTTTAGACCTTGTTTAGTGCCGCAAACATCATTTTAGAGCTTGTTTAGTGTCACAAACATGTTTTTAGACCTTGTTTAGTGTCGCAAACATCATTTTAGAGCTTGTTTAGTGCCGCAAACATGATTTTAGACCTTGTTTAGTGCCGCAAACATGATTTTAGACCTTGTTTAGTGCCACAAACATGTTTTTAGACCTTGTTTAGTGTCACAAACATGTTTTTAGACCTTGTTTAGTGCCATAAACATGTTTTTAGACCTTGTTTAGTGCCACAAACATGATTTTAGACCTTGTTTAGTGCCACAAACATGATTTTAGACCTTGTTAAGCTCCACAAACATCATTTTAGACCTTGTTTAGTGCCGCAAACATGATTTTAGACCTTGTTTAGTGCCGCAAACATCATTTTAGAGCTTGTTTAGTGCCGCAAACATCATTTTAGAGCTTGTTTAGTGCCGCAAACATGATTTTAGACCTTGTTTAGCTCCACAAACATGATTTTAGACCTTGTTTAGTGCCATAAACATGTTTTTAGACCTTGTTTAGTGCCACAAACATGATTTTAGACCTTGTTTAGTGCCATAAACATGTTTTTAGACCTTGTTTAGTGTCACAAACATGTTTTTAGACCTTGTTTAGCTCCACAAACATCATTTTAGACCTTGTTTAGTGCCATAAACATGTTTTTAGACCTTGTTTAGTGTCACAAACATGTTTTTAGACCTTGTTTAGCTCCACAAACATCATTTTAGACCTTGTTTAGTGCCATAAACATGTTTTTAGACCTTGTTTAGTGCCACAAACATGATTTTAGACCTTGTTAAGCTCCACAAACATCATTTTAGACCTTGTTTAGTGTCACAAACATGTTTTTAGACCTTGTTTAGTGTCACAAACATGTTTTTAGACCTTGTTTAGTGCCATAAACATGTTTTTAGACCTTGTTTAGTGTCACAAACATGTTTTTAGACCTTGTTTAGTGCCACAAACATGATTTTAGACCTTGTTAAGCTCCACAAACATCATTTTAGACCTTGTTTAGTGTCACAAACATGTTTTTAGACCTTGTTTAGCTCCACAAACATCATTTTAGACCTTGTTTAGTGCCATAAACATGTTTTTAGACCTTGTTTAGTGTCACAAACATGTTTTTAGACCTTGTTTAGCTCCACAAACATCATTTTAGACCTTGTTTAGTGCCATAAACATGTTTTTAGACCTTGTTTAGTGTCACAAACATGTTTTTAGACCTTGTTTAGTGTCACAAACATGTTTTTAGACCTTGTTTAGTGCCGCAAAAATCATTTTAGAGCTTGTTTAGTGCCACAAACATGTTTTTAGACCTTGTTTAGTGCCACAAACATGTTTTTAGACCTTGTTTAGTGTCACAAACATGTTTTTAGACCTTGTTTAGTGCCGCAAACATCATTTTAGAGCTTGTTTAGTGTCACAAACATGTTTTTAGACCTTGTTTAGTGTCGCAAACATCATTTTAGAGCTTGTTTAGTGCCGCAAACATGATTTTAGACCTTGTTTAGTGCCGCAAACATGATTTTAGACCTTGTTTAGTGCCACAAACATGTTTTTAGACCTTGTTTAGTGTCACAAACATGTTTTTAGACCTTGTTTAGTGCCATAAACATGTTTTTAGACCTTGTTTAGTGCCACAAACATGATTTTAGACCTTGTTTAGTGCCACAAACATGATTTTAGACCTTGTTAAGCTCCACAAACATCATTTTAGACCTTGTTTAGTGCCGCAAACATGATTTTAGACCTTGTTTAGTGCCACAAACATGTTTTTAGACCTTGTTTAGTCTCACAAACATGTTTTTAGACCTTGTTTAGTGCCACAAACATGATTTTAGACCTTGTTTAGTGCCGCAAACATGATTTTAGACCTTGTTTAGTGCCACAAACATATTTTTAGACCTTGTTTATTGTCACAAACATGTTTTTAGACCTTGTTTAGTGCCATAAACATGTTTTTAGACCTTGTTTAGTGTCACAAACATGTTTTTAGACCTTGTTTAGCTCCACAAACATGTTTTTAGACCTTGTTTAGCTCCACAAACATCATTTTAGACCTTGTTTAGTGCCACAAACATGATTTTAGACCTTGTTTAGTGCCACAAACATGATTTTAGACCTTTTTTAGTGCCACAAACATGATTTTAGACCTTGTTTAGCTCCACAAACATCATTTTAGACCTTGTTTAGTGTCACAAACATGTTTTTAGACCTTGTTTAGTGCCATAAACATGTTTTTAGACCTTGTTTAGTGCCACAAACATGATTTTAGACCTTTTTTAGTGCCACAAACATGATTTTAGACCTTGTTTAGTGCCGCAAACATCATTTTAGAGCTTGTTTAGTGCCGCAAACATGATTTTAGACCTTGTTTAGTGCCACAAACATGTTTTTAGACCTTGTTTAGTGCCACAAACATGTTTTTAGACCTTGTTTAGTGTCACAAACATGTTTTTAGACCTTGTTTAGTGCCACAAACATGTTTTTAGACCTTGTTTAGTGTCACAAACATGTTTTTAGACCTTGTTTAGCTCCACAAACATCATTTTAGACCTTGTTTAGTGCCGCAAACATCATTTTAGAGCTTGTTTAGTGCCGCAAACATGATTTTAGACCTTGTTTAGTGCCACAAACATGTTTTTAGACCTTGTTTAGTGCCACAAACATGTTTTTAGACCTTGTTTAGTGTCACAAACATGTTTTTAGACCTTGTTTAGTGCCACAAACATGTTTTTAGACCTTGTTTAGTGTCACAAACATGTTTTTAGACCTTGTTTAGCTCCACAAACATCATTTTAGACCTTGTTTAGTGCCATAAACATGTTTTTAGACCTTGTTTAGTGCCGCAAACATGTTTTTAGACCTTGTTTAGTGCCGCAAACATGTTTTTAGACCTTGTTTAGTGTCACAAACATGTTTTTAGACCTTGTTTAGTGCCACAAACATGTTTTTAGACCTTGTTTAGTGTCACAAACATGTTTTTAGACCTTGTTTAGTGCCGCAAACATCATTTTAGAGCTTGTTTAGTGTCACAAACATGTTTTTAGACCTTGTTTAGTGTCGCAAACATCATTTTAGAGCTTGTTTAGTGCCGCAAACATGATTTTAGACCTTGTTTAGTGCCGCAAACATGATTTTAGACCTTGTTTAGTGCCACAAACATGTTTTTAGACCTTGTTTAGTGTCACAAACATGTTTTTAGACCTTGTTTAGTGCCATAAACATGTTTTTAGAACTTGTTTAGTGCCACAAACATGATTTTAGACCTTGTTTAGTGCCACAAACATGATTTTAGACCTTGTTAAGCTCCACAAACATCATTTTAGACCTTGTTTAGTGCCGCAAACATGATTTTAGACCTTGTTTAGTGCCACAAACATGTTTTTAGACCTTGTTTAGTCTCACAAACATGTTTTTAGACCTTGTTTAGTGCCACAAACATGATTTTAGACCTTGTTTAGTGCCGCAAACATGATTTTAGACCTTGTTTAGTGCCACAAACATATTTTTAGACCTTGTTTATTGTCACAAACATGTTTTTAGACCTTGTTTAGTGCCATAAACATGTTTTTAGACCTTGTTTAGTGTCACAAACATGTTTTTAGACCTTGTTTAGCTCCACAAACATGTTTTTAGACCTTGTTTAGCTCCACAAACATCATTTTAGACCTTGTTTAGTGCCACAAACATGATTTTAGACCTTTTTTAGTGCCACAAACATGATTTTAGACCTTGTTTAGTGCCGCAAACATCATTTTAGAGCTTGTTTAGTGCCGCAAACATGATTTTAGACCTTGTTTAGTGCCACAAACATGTTTTTAGACCTTGTTTAGTGCCACAAACATGTTTTTAGACCTTGTTTAGTGTCACAAACATGTTTTTAGACCTTGTTTAGTGCCACAAACATGTTTTTAGACCTTGTTTAGTGTCACAAACATGTTTTTAGACCTTGTTTAGCTCCACAAACATCATTTTAGACCTTGTTTAGTGCCGCAAACATCATTTTAGAGCTTGTTTAGTGCCGCAAACATGATTTTAGACCTTGTTTAGTGCCACAAACATGTTTTTAGACCTTGTTTAGTGCCACAAACATGTTTTTAGACCTTGTTTAGTGCCACAAACATGTTTTTAGACCTTGTTTAGTGTCACAAACATGTTTTTAGACCTTGTTTAGCTCCACAAACATCATTTTAGACCTTGTTTAGTGCCATAAACATGTTTTTAGACCTTGTTTAGTGCCGCAAACATGTTTTTAGACCTTGTTTAGTGCCGCAAACATGTTTTTAGACCTTGTTTAGTGTCACAAACATGTTTTTAGACCTTGTTTAGTGCCATAAACATGTTTTTAGACCTTGTTTAGTGTCACAAACATGTTTTTAGACCTTGTTTAGTGCCACAAACATGATTTTAGACCTTGTTTAGTGCCGCAAACATCATTTTAGAGCTTGTTTAGTGCCGCAAACATCATTTTAGAGCTTGTTTAGTGCCACAAACATGATTTTAGACCTTGTTTAGTGCCATAAACATGTTTTTAGACCTTGTTTAGTGTCACAAACATGTTTTTAGACCGTGTTTAGCTCCACAAACATGATTTTAGACCTTGTTTAGTGCCATAAACATGTTTTTAGACCTTGTTTAGTGCCACAAACATGATTTTAGACCTTGTTTAGTGCCATAAACATGTTTTTAGACCTTGTTTAGTGTCACAAACATGTTTTTAGACCTTGTTTAGCTCCACAAACATCATTTTAGACCTTGTTTAGCTCCACAAACATCATTTTAGACCTTGTTTAGTGCCGCAAACATCATTTTAGAGCTTGTTTAGTGCCACAAACATGATTTTAGACCTTGTTTAGTGCCACAAACATGTTTTTAGACCTTGTTTAGTGCCACAAACATGTTTTTAGACCTTGTTTAGTGCCACAAACATGTTTTTAGACCTTGTTTAGTGTCACAAACATGTTTTTAGACCTTGTTTAGCTCCACAAACATCATTTTAGACCTTGTTTAGTGCCATAAACATGTTTTTAGACCTTGTTTAGTGCCGCAAACATGTTTTTAGACCTTGTTTAGTGCCGCAAACATGTTTTTAGACCTTGTTTAGTGTCACAAACATGTTTTTAGACCTTGTTTAGTGCCATAAACATGTTTTTAGACCTTGTTTAGTGTCACAAACATGTTTTTAGACCTTGTTTAGTGCCACAAACATGATTTTAGACCTTGTTTAGTGCCGCAAACATCATTTTAGAGCTTGTTTAGTGCCGCAAACATCATTTTAGAGCTTGTTTAGTGCCACAAACATGATTTTAGACCTTGTTTAGTGCCATAAACATGTTTTTAGACCTTGTTTAGTGTCACAAACATGTTTTTAGACCGTGTTTAGCTCCACAAACATGATTTTAGACCTTGTTTAGTGCCATAAACATGTTTTTAGACCTTGTTTAGTGCCACAAACATGATTTTAGACCTTGTTTAGTGCCATAAACATGTTTTTAGACCTTGTTTAGTGTCACAAACATGTTTTTAGACCTTGTTTAGCTCCACAAACATCATTTTAGACCTTGTTTAGTGCCATAAACATGTTTTTAGACCTTGTTTAGTGCCACAAACATGATTTTAGACCTTGTTAAGCTCCACAAACATCATTTTAGACCTTGTTTAGTGCCATAAACATGATTTTAGACCTTGTTTAGTGCCACAAACATGATTTTAGACCTTGTTTAGTGCCATAAACATGTTTTTAGACCTTGTTTAGTGTCACAAACATGTTTTTAGACCTTGTTTAGTGTCACAAACATGTTTTTAGACCTTGTTTAGTGCCACAAACATGTTTTTAGACCTTGTTTAGTGCCATAAACATGTTTTTAGACCTTGTTTAGTGCCACAAACATGATTTTAGACCTTGTTTAGTGCCGCAAACATCATTTTAGAGCTTGTTTAGTGCCGCAAACATCATTTTAGAGCTTGTTTAGTGCCACAAACATGATTTTAGACCTTGTTTAGTGCCATAAACATGTTTTTAGACCTTGTTTAGTGCCACAAACATGTTTTTAGACCTTGTTTAGTGTCACAAACATGTTTTTAGACCTTGTTTAGTGCCACAAACATGTTTTTAGACCTTGTTTAGTGTCACAAACATGTTTTTAGACCTTGTTTAGCTCCACAAACATCATTTTAGACCTTGTTTAGTGCCGCAAACATCATTTTAGAGCTTGTTTAGTGCCGCAAACATGATTTTAGACCTTGTTTAGTGCCACAAACATGTTTTTAGACCTTGTTTAGTGCCACAAACATGTTTTTAGACCTTGTTTAGTGTCACAAACATGTTTTTAGACCTTGTTTAGTGCCACAAACATGTTTTTAGACCTTGTTTAGTGTCACAAACATGTTTTTAGACCTTGTTTAGCTCCACAAACATCATTTTAGACCTTGTTTAGTGCCATAAACATGTTTTTAGAGCTTGTTTAGTGCCGCAAACATGTTTTTAGACCTTGTTTAGTGCCGCAAACATGTTTTTAGACCTTGTTTAGTGTCACAAACATGTTTTTAGACCTTGTTTAGTGCCATAAACATGTTTTTAGACCTTGTTTAGTGTCACAAACATGTTTTTAGACCTTGTTTAGTGCCACAAACATGATTTTAGACCTTGTTTAGTGCCGCAAACATCATTTTAGAGCTTGTTTAGTGCCGCAAACATCATTTTAGAGCTTGTTTAGTGCCACAAACATGATTTTAGACCTTGTTTAGTGCCATAAACATGTTTTTAGACCTTGTTTAGTGTCACAAACATGTTTTTAGACCGTGTTTAGCTCCACAAACATGATTTTAGACCTTGTTTAGTGCCATAAACATGTTTTTAGACCTTGTTTAGTGCCACAAACATGATTTTAGACCTTGTTTAGTGCCATAAACATGTTTTTAGACCTTGTTTAGTGTCACAAACATGTTTTTAGACCTTGTTTAGCTCCACAAACATCATTTTAGACCTTGTTTAGTGCCATAAACATGTTTTTAGACCTTGTTTAGTGCCACAAACATGATTTTAGACCTTGTTAAGCTCCACAAACATCATTTTAGACCTTGTTTAGTGCCATAAACATGATTTTAGACCTTGTTTAGTGCCACAAACATGATTTTAGACCTTGTTTAGTGCCATAAACATGTTTTTAGACCTTGTTTAGTGTCACAAACATGTTTTTAGACCTTGTTTAGTGTCACAAACATGTTTTAGACCTTGTTTAGTGCCACAAACATGTTTTTAGACCTTGTTTAGTGCCATAAACATGTTTTTAGACCTTGTTTAGTGCCACAAACATGATTTTAGACCTTGTTTAGTGCCGCAAACATCATTTTAGAGCTTGTTTAGTGCCGCAAACATCATTTTAGAGCTTGTTTAGTGCCACAAACATGATTTTAGACCTTGTTTAGTGCCATAAACATGTTTTTAGACCTTGTTTAGTGTCACAAACATGTTTTTAGACCTTGTTTAGCTCCACAAACATGATTTTAGACCTTGTTTAGTGCCATAAACATGTTTTTAGACCTTGTTTAGTGCCACAAACATGATTTTAGACCTTGTTTAGTGCCATAAACATGTTGTTAGACCTTGTTTAGTGTCACAAACATGTTTTTAGACCTTGTTTAGTGCCACAAACATCATTTTAGACCTTGTTTAGTGCCATAAACATGTTTTTAGACCTTGTTTAGTGTCACAAACATGTTTTTAGACCTTGTTTAGCTCCACAAACATCATTTTAGACCTTGTTTAGTGCCATAAACATGTTTTTAGACCTTGTTTAGTGCCACAAACATGATTTTAGACCTTGTTAAGCTCCACAAACATGATTTTAGACCTTGTTAAGCTCCACAAACATCATTTTAGACCTTGTTTAGTGTCACAAACATGTTTTTAGACCTTGTTTAGTGTCACAATCATGTTTTTAGACCTTGTTTAGTGCCATAAACATGTTTTTAGACCTTGTTTAGTGCCATAAACATGTTTTTAGACCTTGTTTAGTGTCACAAACATGTTTTTAGACCTTGTTTAGTGTCACAAACATGTTTTTAGACCTTGTTTAGTGCCGCAAACATCATTTTAGAGCTTGTTTAGTGCCACAAACATGTTTTTAGACCTTGTTTAGTGCCACAAACATGTTTTTAGACCTTGTTTAGTGTCACAAACATGTTTTTAGACCTTGTTTAGTGCCGCAAACATCATTTTAGAGCTTGTTTAGTGTCACAAACATGTTTTTAGACCTTGTTTAGTGCCACAAACATCATTTTAGAGCTTGTTTAGTGCCGCAAACATGATTTTAGACCTTGTTTAGTGCCGCAAACATGATTTTAGACCTTGTTTAGTGCCACAAACATGTTTTTAGACCTTGTTTAGTGTCACAAACATGTTTTTAGACCTTGTTTAGTGCCATAAACATGTTTTTAGACCTTGTTTAGTGCCACAAACATGATTTTAGACCTTGTTTAGTGCCACAAACATGATTTTAGACCTTGTTAAGCTCCACAAACATGATTTTAGACCTTGTTTAGTGCCGCAAACATGATTTTAGACCTTGTTTAGTGCCACAAACATGTTTTTAGACCTTGTTTAGTCTCACAAACATGTTTTTAGACCTTGTTTAGTGCCACAAACATGATTTTAGACCTTGTTTAGTGCCGCAAACATGATTTTAGACCTTGTTTAGTGCCACAAACATGTTTTTAGACCTTGTTTAGTGTCACAAACATGTTTTTAGACCTTGTTTAGTGCCATAAACATGTTTTTAGACCTTGTTTAGTGTCACAAACATGTTTTTAGACCTTGTTTAGCTCCACAAACATGTTTTTAGACCTTGTTTAGCTCCACAAACATCATTTTAGACCTTGTTTAGTGCCACAAACATGATTTTAGACCTTTTTTAGTGCCACAAACATGATTTTAGACCTTGTTTAGTGCCACAAACATGATTTTAGACCTTTTTTAGTGCCACAAACATGATTTTAGACCTTGTTTAGCTCCACAAACATCATTTTAGACCTTGTTTAGTGTCACAAACATGTTTTTAGACCTTGTTTAGTGCCATAAACATGTTTTTAGACCTTGTTTAGTGCCACAAACATGATTTTAGACCTTTTTTAGTGCCACAAACATGATTTTAGACCTTGTTTAGTGCCGCAAACATCATTTTAGAGCTTGTTTAGTGCCGCAAACATGATTTTAGACCTTGTTTAGTGCCACAAACATGTTTTTAGACCTTGTTTAGTGCCACAAACATGTTTTTAGACCTTGTTTAGTGTCACAAACATGTTTTTAGACCTTGTTTAGTTCCACAAACATGTTTTTAGACCTTGTTTAGTGTCACAAACATGTTTTTAGACCTTGTTTAGTGCCACAAACATGTTTTTAGACCTTGTTTAGTGTCACAAACATGTTTTTAGACCTTGTTTAGCTCCACAAACATCATTTTAGACCTTGTTTAGTGCCATAAACATGTTTTTAGACCTTGTTAAGCTCCACAAACATGATTTTAGACCTTGTTTAGTGCCGCAAACATGATTTTAGACCTTGTTTAGTGCCACAAACATGTTTTTAGACCTTGTTTAGTCTCACAAACATGTTTTTAGACCTTGTTTAGTGCCACAAACATGATTTTAGACCTTGTTTAGTGCCATAAACATGTTTTTAGACCTTGTTTAGTGTCACAAACATGTTTTTAGACCTTGTTTAGCTCCACAAACATCATTTTAGACCTTGTTTAGTGCCATAAACATGTTTTTAGACCTTGTTTAGTGCCACAAACATGATTTTAGACCTTGTTAAGCTCCACAAACATCATTTTAGACCTTGTTTAGTGCCATAAACATGATTTTAGACCTTGTTTAGTGCCACAAACATGATTTTAGACCTTGTTTAGTGCCATAAACATGTTTTTAGACCTTGTTTAGTGTCACAAACATGTTTTTAGACCTTGTTTAGTGTCACAAACATGTTTTAGACCTTGTTTAGTGCCACAAACATGTTTTTAGACCTTGTTTAGTGCCATAAACATGTTTTTAGACCTTGTTTAGTGCCACAAACATGATTTTAGACCTTGTTTAGTGCCGCAAACATCATTTTAGAGCTTGTTTAGTGCCGCAAACATCATTTTAGAGCTTGTTTAGTGCCACAAACATGATTTTAGACCTTGTTTAGTGCCATAAACATGTTTTTAGACCTTGTTTAGTGTCACAAACATGTTTTTAGACCTTGTTTAGCTCCACAAACATGATTTTAGACCTTGTTTAGTGCCATAAACATGTTTTTAGACCTTGTTTAGTGCCACAAACATGATTTTAGACCTTGTTTAGTGCCATAAACATGTTGTTAGACCTTGTTTAGTGTCACAAACATGTTTTTAGACCTTGTTTAGTGCCACAAACATCATTTTAGACCTTGTTTAGTGCCATAAACATGTTTTTAGACCTTGTTTAGTGTCACAAACATGTTTTTAGACCTTGTTTAGCTCCACAAACATCATTTTAGACCTTGTTTAGTGCCATAAACATGTTTTTAGACCTTGTTTAGTGCCACAAACATGATTTTAGACCTTGTTAAGCTCCACAAACATGATTTTAGACCTTGTTAAGCTCCACAAACATCATTTTAGACCTTGTTTAGTGTCACAAACATGTTTTTAGACCTTGTTTAGTGTCACAATCATGTTTTTAGACCTTGTTTAGTGCCATAAACATGTTTTTAGACCTTGTTTAGTGCCATAAACATGTTTTTAGACCTTGTTTAGTGTCACAAACATGTTTTTAGACCTTGTTTAGTGTCACAAACATGTTTTTAGACCTTGTTTAGTGCCGCAAACATCATTTTAGAGCTTGTTTAGTGCCACAAACATGTTTTTAGACCTTGTTTAGTGCCACAAACATGTTTTTAGACCTTGTTTAGTGTCACAAACATGTTTTTAGACCTTGTTTAGTGCCGCAAACATCATTTTAGAGCTTGTTTAGTGTCACAAACATGTTTTTAGACCTTGTTTAGTGTCGCAAACATCATTTTAGAGCTTGTTTAGTGCCGCAAACATGATTTTAGACCTTGTTTAGTGCCGCAAACATGATTTTAGACCTTGTTTAGTGCCACAAACATGTTTTTAGACCTTGTTTAGTGTCACAAACATGTTTTTAGACCTTGTTTAGTGCCACAAACATGTTTTTAGACCTTGTTTAGTGCCACAAACATGATTTTAGACCTTGTTTAGTGCCACAAACATGATTTTAGACCTTGTTAAGCTCCACAAACATGATTTTAGACCTTGTTTAGTGCCGCAAACATGATTTTAGACCTTGTTTAGTGCCACAAACATGTTTTTAGACCTTGTTTAGTCTCACAAACATGTTTTTAGACCTTGTTTAGTGCCACAAACATGATTTTAGACCTTGTTTAGTGCCGCAAACATGATTTTAGACCTTGTTTAGTGCCACAAACATGTTTTTAGACCTTGTTTAGTGTCACAAACATGTTTTTAGACCTTGTTTAGTGCCATAAACATGTTTTTAGACCTTGTTTAGTGTCACAAACATGTTTTTAGACCTTGTTTAGCTCCACAAACATGTTTTTAGACCTTGTTTAGCTCCACAAACATCATTTTAGACCTTGTTTAGTGCCACAAACATGATTTTAGACCTTTTTTAGTGCCACAAACATGATTTTAGACCTTGTTTAGTGCCACAAACATGATTTTAGACCTTTTTTAGTGCCACAAACATGATTTTAGACCTTGTTTAGCTCCACAAACATCATTTTAGACCTTGTTTAGTGTCACAAACATGTTTTTAGACCTTGTTTAGTGCCATAAACATGTTTTTAGACCTTGTTTAGTGCCACAAACATGATTTTAGACCTTTTTTAGTGCCACAAACATGATTTTAGACCTTGTTTAGTGCCGCAAACATCATTTTAGAGCTTGTTTAGTGCCGCAAACATGATTTTAGACCTTGTTTAGTGCCACAAACATGTTTTTAGACCTTGTTTAGTGCCACAAACATGTTTTTAGACCTTGTTTAGTGCCACAAACATGTTTTTAGACCTTGTTTAGTGTCACAAACATGTTTTTAGACCTTGTTTAGTGCCACAAACATGTTTTTAGACCTTGTTTAGTGTCACAAACATGTTTTTAGACCTTGTTTAGCTCCACAAACATCATTTTAGACCTTGTTTAGTGCCATAAACATGTTTTTAGACCTTGTTAAGCTCCACAAACATGATTTTAGACCTTGTTTAGTGCCGCAAACATGATTTTAGACCTTGTTTAGTGCCACAAACATGTTTTTAGACCTTGTTTAGTCTCACAAACATGTTTTTAGACCTTGTTTAGTGCCACAAACATGATTTTAGACCTTGTTTAGTGCCGCAAACATGATTTTAGACCTTGTTTAGTGCCACAAACATGTTTTTAGACCTTGTTTAGTGTCACAAACATGTTTTTAGACCTTGTTTAGTGCCATAAACATGTTTTTAGACCTTGTTTAGTGTCACAAACATGTTTTTAGACCTTGTTTAGCTCCACAAACATGTTTTTAGACCTTGTTTAGCTCCACAAACATCATTTTAGACCTTGTTTAGTGCCACAAACATGATTTTAGACCTTTTTTAGTGCCACAAACATGATTTTAGACCTTGTTTAGTGCCACAAACATGATTTTAGACCTTTTTTAGTGCCACAAACATGATTTTAGACCTTGTTTAGCTCCACAAACATCATTTTAGACCTTGTTTAGTGTCACAAACATGTTTTTAGACCTTGTTTAGTGCCATAAACATGTTTTTAGACCTTGTTTAGTGCCACAAACATGATTTTAGACCTTTTTTAGTGCCACAAACATGATTTTAGACCTTGTTTAGTGCCGCAAACATCATTTTAGAGCTTGTTTAGTGCCGCAAACATGATTTTAGACCTTGTTTAGTGCCACAAACATGTTTTTAGACCTTGTTTAGTGCCACAAACATGTTTTTAGACCTTGTTTAGTGTCACAAACATGTTTTTAGACCTTGTTTAGTGCCACAAACATGTTTTTAGACCTTGTTTAGTGTCACAAACATGTTTTTAGACCTTGTTTAGCTCCACAAACATCATTTTAGACCTTGTTTAGTGCCATAAACATGTTTTTAGACCTTGTTTAGTGCCGCAAACATGTTTTTAGACCTTGTTTAGTGCCGCAAACATGTTTTTAGACCTTGTTTAGTGTCACAAACATGTTTTTAGACCTTGTTTAGCTCCACAAACATCATTTTAGACCTTGTTTAGTGCCATAAACATGTTTTTAGACCTTGTTTAGTGCCATAAACATGTTTTTAGACCTTGTTTAGTGCCATAAACATGTTTTTAGACCTTGTTTAGTGTCACAAACATGTTTTTAGACCTTGTTTAGTGCCACAAACATGATTTTAGACCTTGTTTAGTGCCGCAAACATCATTTTAGAGCTTGTTTAGTGCCGCAAACATCATTTTAGAGCTTGTTTAGTGCCACAAACATGATTTTAGACCTTGTTTAGTGCCATAAACATGTTTTTAGACCTTGTTTAGTGTCACAAACATGTTTTTAGACCGTGTTTAGCTCCACAAACATGATTTTAGACCTTGTTTAGTGCCATAAACATGTTTTTAGACCTTGTTTAGTGCCACAAACATGATTTTAGACCTTGTTTAGTGCCATAAACATGTTTTTAGACCTTGTTTAGTGTCACAAACATGTTTTTAGACCTTGTTTAGCTCCACAAACATCATTTTAGACCTTGTTTAGTGCCATAAACATGTTTTTAGACCTTGTTTAGTGCCACAAACATGATTTTAGACCTTGTTAAGCTCCACAAACATCATTTTAGACCTTGTTTAGTGCCATAAACATGTTTTTAGACCTTGTTTAGTGCCACAAACATGATTTTAGACCTTGTTTAGTGCCATAAACATGTTTTTAGACCTTGTTTAGTGTCACAAACATGTTTTTAGACCTTGTTTAGTGTCACAAACATGTTTTTAGACCTTGTTTAGTGCCACAAACATGATTTTAGACCTTGTTTAGTGCCGCAAACATCATTTTAGAGCTTGTTTATTGCCACAAACATGATTTTAGACCTTGTTTAGTGCCATAAACATGTTTTTAGACCTTGTTTAGTGTCACAAACATGTTTTTAGACCTTGTTTAGCTCCACAAACATGATTTTAGACCTTGTTTAGTGCCATAAACATGTTTTTAGACCTTGTTTAGTGCCACAAACATGATTTTAGACCTTGTTTAGTGCCATAAACATGTTGTTAGACCTTGTTTAGTGTCACAAACATGTTTTTAGACCTTGTTTAGTGCCACAAACATCATTTTAGACCTTGTTTAGTGCCATAAACATGTTTTTAGACCTTGTTTAGTGTCACAAACATGTTTTTAGACCTTGTTTAGTGTCACAAACATGTTTTTAGACCTTGTTTAGTGTCACAAACATGTTTTTAGACCTTGTTTAGCTCCACAAACATCATTTTAGACCTTGTTTAGTGCCATAAACATGTTTTTAGACCTTGTTTAGTGCCGCAGACATGTTTTTAGACCTTGTTTAGTGCCGCAAACATGTTTTTAGACCTTGTTTAGTGTCACAAACATGTTTTTAGACCTTGTTTAGCTCCACAAACATCATTTTAGACCTTGTTTAGTGCCATAAACATGTTTTTAGACCTTGTTTAGTGCCATAAACATGTTTTTAGACCTTGTTTAGTGCCATAAACATGTTTTTAGACCTTGTTTAGTGTCACAAACATGTTTTTAGACCTTGTTTAGTGCCACAAACATGATTTTAGACCTTGTTTAGTGCCGCAAACATCATTTTAGAGCTTGTTTAGTGCCGCAAACATCATTTTAGAGCTTGTTTAGTGCCACAAACATGATTTTAGACCTTGTTTAGTGCCATAAACATGTTTTTAGACCTTGTTTAGTGTCACAAACATGTTTTTAGACCGTGTTTAGCTCCACAAACATGATTTTAGACCTTGTTTAGTGCCATAAACATGTTTTTAGACCTTGTTTAGTGCCACAAACATGATTTTAGACCTTGTTTAGTGCCATAAACATGTTTTTAGACCTTGTTTAGTGTCACAAACATGTTTTTAGACCTTGTTTAGCTCCACAAACATCATTTTAGACCTTGTTTAGTGCCATAAACATGTTTTTAGACCTTGTTTAGTGCCACAAACATGATTTTAGACCTTGTTAAGCTCCACAAACATCATTTTAGACCTTGTTTAGTGCCATAAACATGTTTTTAGACCTTGTTTAGTGCCATAAACATGTTTTTAGACCTTGTTTAGTGTCACAAACATGTTTTTAGACCTTGTTTAGCTCCACAAACATGATTTTAGACCTTGTTTAGTGCCATAAACATGTTTTTAGACCTTGTTTAGTGCCACAAACATGATTTTAGACCTTGTTTAGTGCCATAAACATGTTGTTAGACCTTGTTTAGTGTCACAAACATGTTTTTAGACCTTGTTTAGTGCCACAAACATCATTTTAGACCTTGTTTAGTGCCATAAACATGTTTTTAGACCTTGTTTAGTGTCACAAACATGTTTTTAGACCTTGTTTAGCTCCACAAACATCATTTTAGACCTTGTTTAGTGCCATAAACATGTTTTTAGACCTTGTTTAGTGCCACAAACATGATTTTAGACCTTGTTAAGCTCCACAAACATGATTTTAGACCTTGTTAAGCTCCACAAACATCATTTTAGACCTTGTTTAGTGTCACAAACATGTTTTTAGACCTTGTTTAGTGTCACAATCATGTTTTTAGACCTTGTTTAGTGCCATAAACATGTTTTTAGACCTTGTTTAGTGCCATAAACATGTTTTTAGACCTTGTTTAGTGTCACAAACATGTTTTTAGACCTTGTTTAGTGTCACAAACATGTTTTTAGACCTTGTTTAGTGCCGCAAACATCATTTTAGAGCTTGTTTAGTGCCACAAACATGTTTTTAGACCTTGTTTAGTGCCACAAACATGTTTTTAGACCTTGTTTAGTGTCACAAACATGTTTTTAGACCTTGTTTAGTGCCGCAAACATCATTTTAGAGCTTGTTTAGTGTCACAAACATGTTTTTAGACCTTGTTTAGTGTCGCAAACATCATTTTAGAGCTTGTTTAGTGCCGCAAACATGATTTTAGACCTTGTTTAGTGCCGCAAACATGATTTTAGACCTTGTTTAGTGCCACAAACATGTTTTTAGACCTTGTTTAGTGTCACAAACATGTTTTTAGACCTTGTTTAGTGCCATAAACATGTTTTTAGAACTTGTTTAGTGCCACAAACATGATTTTAGACCTTGTTTAGTGCCACAAACATGATTTTAGACCTTGTTAAGCTCCACAAACATGATTTTAGACCTTGTTTAGTGCCGCAAACATGATTTTAGACCTTGTTTAGTGCCACAAACATGTTTTTAGACCTTGTTTAGTCTCACAAACATGTTTTTAGACCTTGTTTAGTGCCACAAACATGATTTTAGACCTTGTTTAGTGCCGCAAACATGATTTTAGACCTTGTTTAGTGCCACAAACATGTTTTTAGACCTTGTTTAGTGTCACAAACATGTTTTTAGACCTTGTTTAGTGCCATAAACATGTTTTTAGACCTTGTTTAGTGTCACAAACATGTTTTTAGACCTTGTTTAGCTCCACAAACATGTTTTTAGACCTTGTTTAGCTCCACAAACATCATTTTAGACCTTGTTTAGTGCCACAAACATGATTTTAGACCTTTTTTAGTGCCACAAACATGATTTTAGACCTTGTTTAGTGCCACAAACATGATTTTAGACCTTTTTTAGTGCCACAAACATGATTTTAGACCTTGTTTAGCTCCACAAACATCATTTTAGACCTTGTTTAGTGTCACAAACATGTTTTTAGAACTTGTTTAGTGCCATAAACATGTTTTTAGACCTTGTTTAGTGCCACAAACATGATTTTAGACCTTTTTTAGTGCCACAAACATGATTTTAGACCTTGTTTAGTGCCGCAAACATCATTTTAGAGCTTGTTTAGTGCCGCAAACATGATTTTAGACCTTGTTTAGTGCCACAAACATGTTTTTAGACCTTGTTTAGTGCCACAAACATGTTTTTAGACCTTGTTTAGTGTCACAAACATGTTTTTAGACCTTGTTTAGTGCCACAAACATGTTTTTAGACCTTGTTTAGTGTCACAAACATGTTTTTAGACCTTGTTTAGCTCCACAAACATCATTTTAGACCTTGTTTAGTGCCATAAACATGTTTTTAGACCTTGTTTAGTGCCGCAAACATCATTTTAGACCTTGTTTAGTGCCATAAACATGTTTTTAGACCTTGTTTAGTGCCATAAACATGTTTTTAGACCTTGTTTAGTGCCATAAACATGTTTTTAGACCTTGTTTAGTGTCACAAACATGTTTTTAGACCTTGTTTAGTGCCACAAACATGATTTTAGACCTTGTTTAGTGCCGCAAACATCATTTTAGAGCTTGTTTAGTGCCGCAAACATCATTTTAGAGCTTGTTTAGTGCCACAAACATGATTTTAAACCTTGTTTTGTGCCATAAACATGTTTTTAGACCTTGTTTAGTGTCACAAACATGTTTTTAGACCGTGTTTAGCTCCACAAACATGATTTTAGACCTTGTTTAGTGCCATAAACATGTTTTTAGACCTTGTTTAGTGCCACAAACATGATTTTAGACCTTGTTTAGTGCCATAAACATGTTTTTAGACCTTGTTTAGTGTCACAAACATGTTTTTAGACCTTGTTTAGCTCCACAAACATCATTTTAGACCTTGTTTAGTGCCATAAACATGTTTTTAGACCTTGTTTAGTGCCACAAACATGATTTTAGACCTTGTTAAGCTCCACAAACATCATTTTAGACCTTGTTTAGTGCCATAAACATGTTTTTAGACCTTGTTTAGTGCCACAAACATGATTTTAGACCTTGTTTAGTGCCATAAACATGTTTTTAGACCTTGTTTAGTGTCACAAACATGTTTTTAGACCTTGTTTAGTGTCACAAACATGTTTTTAGACCTTGTTTAGTGCCACAAACATGATTTTAGACCTTGTTTAGTGCGGCAAACATCATTTTAGAGCTTGTTTAGTGCCGCAAACATCATTTTAGAGCTTGTTTAGTGCCACAAACATGATTTTAGACCTTGTTTAGTGCCATAAACATGTTTTTAGACCTTGTTTAGTGTCACAAACATGTTTTTAGACCTTGTTTAGCTCCACAAACATGATTTTAGACCTTGTTTAGTGCCATAAACATGTTTTTAGACCTTGTTTAGTGCCACAAACATGATTTTAGACCTTGTTTAGTGCCATAAACATGTTGTTAGACCTTGTTTAGTGCCATAAACATGTTTTTAGACCTTGTTTAGTGTCACAAACATGTTTTTAGACCTTGTTTAGCTCCACAAACATCATTTTAGACCTTGTTTAGTGCCATAAACATGTTTTTAGACCTTGTTTAGTGCCACAAACATGATTTTAGACCTTGTTAAGCTCCACAAACATGATTTTAGACCTTGTTAAGCTCCACAAACATCATTTTAGACCTTGTTTAGTGTCACAAACATGTTTTTAGACCTTGTTTAGTGTCACAATCATGTTTTTAGACCTTGTTTAGTGCCATAAACATGTTTTTAGACCTTGTTTAGTGTCACAAACATGTTTTTAGACCTTGTTTAGTGCCACAAACATGATTTTAGACCTTGTTAAGCTCCACAAACATCATTTTAGTCCTTGTTTAGTGTCACAAACATGTTTTTAGACCTTGTTTAGTGTCACAAACATGTTTTTAGACCTTGTTTAGTGCCACAAACATCATTTTAGACCTTGTTTAGTGCCATAAACATGTTTTTAGACCTTGTTTAGTGTCACAAACATGTTTTTAGACCTTGTTTAGTGTCACAAACATGTTTTTAGACCTTGTTTAGTGCCACAAACATGTTTTTAGACCTTGTTTAGTGCCACAAACATGTTTTTAGACCTTGTTTAGTGCCACAAACATGATTTTAGACCTTGTTTAGTGCC
Source organism: Oncorhynchus clarkii lewisi (assembly GCF_045791955.1). Taxonomy (NCBI): domain Eukaryota; kingdom Metazoa; phylum Chordata; class Actinopteri; order Salmoniformes; family Salmonidae; genus Oncorhynchus; species Oncorhynchus clarkii. The sequence continues at coordinate 4,370 of NW_027259262.1, read as the reverse complement.
GCAAACATCATTTTAGAGCTTGTTTAGTGCCGCAAACATCATTTTAGAGCTTGTTTAGTGCCACAAACATGATTTTAGACCTTGTTTAGTGCCATAAACATGTTGTTAGACCTTGTTTAGTGTCACAAACATGTTTTTAGACCTTGTTTAGCTCCACAAACATCATTTTAGACCTTGTTTAGTGCCATAAACATGTTTTTAGACCTTGTTTAGTGTCACAAACATGTTTTTAGACCTTGTTTAGCTCCACAAACATCATTTTAGACCTTGTTTAGTGCCATAAACATGTTTTTAGACCTTGTTTAGTGCCACAAACATGATTTTAGACCTTGTTAAGCTCCACAAACATCATTTTAGACCTTGTTTAGTGTCACAAACATGTTTTTAGACCTTGTTTAGTGTCACAATCATGTTTTTAGACCTTGTTTAGTGCCATAAACATGTTTTTAGACCTTGTTTAGTGTCACAAACATGTTTTTAGACCTTGTTTAGTGCCACAAACATGATTTTAGACCTTGTTAAGCTCCACAAACATCATTTTAGACCTTGTTTAGTGTCACAAACATGTTTTTAGACCTTGTTTAGTGTCACAAACATGTTTTTAGACCTTGTTTAGTGCCACAAACATCATTTTAGACCTTGTTTAGTGCCATAAACATGTTTTTAGACCTTGTTTAGTGTCACAAACATGTTTTTAGACCTTGTTTAGTGTCACAAACATGTTTTTAGACCTTGTTTAGTGCCACAAACATGATTTTAGACCTTGTTTAGTGCCATAAACATGTTTTTAGACCTTGTTTAGTGTCACAAACATGTTTTTAGACCGTGTTTAGCTCCACAAACATGATTTTAGACCTTGTTTAGTGCCATAAACATGTTTTTAGACCTTGTTTAGTGCCACAAACATGATTTTAGACCTTGTTTAGTGCCATAAACATGTTTTTAGACCTTGTTTAGTGTCACAAACATGTTTTTAGACCTTGTTTAGCTCCACAAACATCATTTTAGACCTTGTTTAGTGCCATAAACATGTTTTTAGACCTTGTTTAGTGCCACAAACATGATTTTAGACCTTGTTAAGCTCCACAAACATCATTTTAGACCTTGTTTAGTGCCATAAACATGTTTTTAGACCTTGTTTAGTGCCACAAACATGATTTTAGACCTTGTTTAGTGCCATAAACATGTTTTTAGACCTTGTTTAGTGTCACAAACATGTTTTTAGACCTTGTTTAGTGTCACAAACATGTTTTTAGACCTTGTTTAGTGCCACAAACATGTTTTTAGACCTTGTTTAGTGCCATAAACATGTTTTTAGACCTTGTTTAGTGCCACAAACATGATTTTAGACCTTGTTTAGTGCCGCAAACATCATTTTAGAGCTTGTTTAGTGCCGCAAACATCATTTTAGAGCTTGTTTAGTGCCACAAACATGATTTTAGACCTTGTTTAGTGCCATAAACATGTTTTTAGACCTTGTTTAGTGTCACAAACATGTTTTTAGACCTTGTTTAGCTCCACAAACATGATTTTAGACCTTGTTTAGTGCCATAAACATGTTTTTAGACCTTGTTTAGTGCCACAAACATGATTTTAGACCTTGTTTAGTGCCATAAACATGTTGTTAGACCTTGTTTAGTGTCACAAACATGTTTTTAGACCTTGTTTAGTGCCACAAACATCATTTTAGACCTTGTTTAGTGCCATAAACATGTTTTTAGACCTTGTTTAGTGTCACAAACATGTTTTTAGACCTTGTTTAGCTCCACAAACATCATTTTAGACCTTGTTTAGTGCCATAAACATGTTTTTAGACCTTGTTTAGTGCCACAAACATGATTTTAGACCTTGTTAAGCTCCACAAACATGATTTTAGACCTTGTTAAGCTCCACAAACATCATTTTAGACCTTGTTTAGTGCCACAAACATGTTTTTAGACCTTGTTTAGTGCCACAAACATGTTTTTAGACCTTGTTTAGTGCCACAAACATGATTTTAGACCTTGTTTAGTGCCGCAAACATCATTTTAGAGCTTGTTTAGTGCCGCAAACATCATTTTAGAGCTTGTTTAGTGCCACAAACATGATTTTAGACCTTGTTTAGTGCCATAAACATGTTGTTAGACCTTGTTTAGTGTCACAAACATGTTTTTAGACCTTGTTTAGCTCCACAAACATCATTTTAGACCTTGTTTAGTGCCATAAACATGTTTTTAGACCTTGTTTAGTGTCACAAACATGTTTTTAGACCTTGTTTAGCTCCACAAACATCATTTTAGACCTTGTTTAGTGCCATAAACATGTTTTTAGACCTTGTTTAGTGCCACAAACATGATTTTAGACCTTGTTAAGCTCCACAAACATCATTTTAGACCTTGTTTAGTGTCACAAACATGTTTTTAGACCTTGTTTAGTGTCACAATCATGTTTTTAGACCTTGTTTAGTGCCATAAACATGTTTTTAGACCTTGTTTAGTGTCACAAACATGTTTTTAGACCTTGTTTAGTGCCACAAACATGATTTTAGACCTTGTTAAGCTCCACAAACATCATTTTAGACCTTGTTTAGTGTCACAAACATGTTTTTAGACCTTGTTTAGTGTCACAAACATGTTTTTAGACCTTGTTTAGTGCCACAAACATCATTTTAGACCTTGTTTAGTGCCATAAACATGTTTTTAGACCTTGTTTAGTGTCACAAACATGTTTTTAGACCTTGTTTAGTGTCACAAACATGTTTTTAGACCTTGTTTAGTGCCACAAACATGTTTTTAGACCTTGTTTAGTGCCACAAACATGTTTTTAGACCTTGTTTAGTGCCACAAACATGATTTTAGACCTTGTTTAGTGCCGCAAACATCATTTTAGAGCTTGTTTAGTGCCGCAAACATCATTTTAGAGCTTGTTTAGTGCCACAAACATGATTTTAGACCTTGTTTAGTGCCATAAACATGTTTTTAGACCTTGTTTAGTGTCACAAACATGTTTTTAGACCGTGTTTAGCTCCACAAACATCATTTTAGACCTTGTTTAGTGCCATAAACATGTTTTTAGACCTTGTTTAGTGCCACAAACATGATTTTAGACCTTGTTAAGCTCCACAAACATAATTTTAGACCTTGTTTAGTGCCATAAAAATGTTTTTAGACCTTGTTTAGTGCCACAAACATGATTTTAGACCTTGTTTAGTGCCATAAACATGTTTTTAGACCTTGTTTAGTGTCACAAACATGTTTTTAGACCTTGTTTAGTGTCACAAACATGTTTTTAGACCTTGTTTAGTGCCATAAACATGTTTTTAGACCTTGTTTAGTGCCACAAACATGATTTTAGACCTTGTTTAGTGCCGCAAACATCATTTTAGAGCTTGTTTAGTGCCGCAAACATCATTTTAGAGCTTGTTTAGTGCCACAAACATGATTTTAGACCTTGTTTAGTGCCATAAACATGTTTTTAGACCTTGTTTAGTGTCACAAACCTGTTTTTAGACCTTGTTTAGCTCCACAAACATGATTTTAGACCTTGTTTAGTGCCATAAACATGTTTTTAGACCTTGTTTAGTGCCACAAACATGATTTTAGACCTTGTTTAGTGCCATAAACATGTTTTTAGACCTTGTTTAGTGTCACAAACATGATTTTAGACCTTGTTTAGTGCCACAAACATGATTTTAGACCTTTTTTAGTGCCACAAACATGATTTTAGACCTTGTTTAGCTCCACAAACATCATTTTAGACCTTGTTTAGTGTCACAAACATGTTTTTAGACCTTGTTTAGTGCCATAAACATGTTTTTAGACCTTGTTTAGTGCCACAAACATGATTTTAGACCTTTTTTAGTGCCACAAACATGATTTTAGACCTTGTTTAGTGCCGCAAACATCATTTTAGAGCTTGTTTAGTGCCGCAAACATGATTTTAGACCTTGTTTAGTGCCACAAACATGTTTTTAGACCTTGTTTAGTGCCACAAACATGTTTTTAGACCTTGTTTAGTGCCACAAACATGTTTTTAGACCTTGTTTAGTGTCACAAACATGTTTTTAGACCTTGTTTAGTGCCGCAAACATCATTTTAGACCTTGTTTAGTGTCACAAACATGTTTTTAGACCTTGTTTAGCTCCACAAACATGTTTTTAGACCTTGTTTAGCTCCACAAACATCATTTTAGACCTTGTTTAGTGCCACAAACATGATTTTAGACCTTTTTTAGTGCCACAAACATGATTTTAGACCTTGTTTAGTGCCACAAACATGATTTTAGACCTTTTTTAGTGCCACAAACATGATTTTAGACCTTGTTTAGCTCCACAAACATCATTTTAGACCTTGTTTAGTGTCACAAACATGTTTTTAGACCTTGTTTAGTGC